>NW_022631004.1:28714699-28843663 GCF_010015895.1 Lontra canadensis | reverse complement strand
TTTTTTTTGGTTTCTATTTCATTGATTTCTGCTCTGATCTTTATGACTTCTCTTCTCCTGCTGGGTTTAGGGTTTCTTTCTTTTTCTTTCTCCAGTTCCTTTAGGTGTAGGGTTAGGTTGTGTACTTGAGACCTTTCTTGTTTCTTGAGAAAGGCTTGTACTGCTATATATTTTCCTCTCAGGACTGCCTTTGTTGTGTCCCACAGATTTTGAACCGTTGTGTTTTCATTATCATTTGTTTCCATGAATTTTTTCAATTCTTCTTTAATTTCCTGGTTGACCCATTCATTCTTTAGAAGGATGCTGTTTAGTCTCCATGTATTTGGGTTCTTTCCAAGTTTCCTCTTGTGATTGCGTTCTAGCTTCAGAGCACTGTGGTCTGAAAATATGCAGGGAATGATCCCAATCTTTTGATACCAGTTGAGACCTGATTTAGGACCCAGGATGTGATCTATTCTGGAGAACGTTCCATGTGCACTAGAGAAGAATGTGTATTCTGTTGCTTTGGGATGAAATGTTCTGAATATATCTGTGATCTCCATCTGGTCCAGTGTGTCATTTAAGGCTTTTATTTCCTTGTTGATATTTTGCTTGGATGGTCCGTCCATTTCAGTGAGGGGAGTGTTAAAGTCCCCTACTCTTATTGTATTATTGTATTATTGTTGATGTGTTTCTTTGATTTTGTTATTAATTGGTTTATATAGTTGGCTGCTCCCATGTTAGGGGCATAGATATTTAAAATTGTTAGATCTTCTTTTTGGACAGACCCTTTGAGTATGATATAGTGTCCTTCCTCATCTCTTATTATAGTCTTTGGCTTAAAATCTATTTGATCTTATATAAGGATTGCCACCTCTGCTTTCTTCTGTTGTCCATTAGCATGGTAAATTGTTTTCCACCCCCTCACTTTAAATCTGGAGGTGTCTTCGGGTTTAAAATGAGTTTCTTGTAGGCAACATACAGATGGGTTTTGTTTTTTTAACCATTCTGATACCCTGTGTCTTTTGATTGGGGCATTTAGCCCATTAACATTAGGGTAACTATTGAGAGATATGAATTTAGTGCCATTGGATTGCCTGTAAGGTGACTGTTACTGTGTATTGTCTCTGTTCCTTTCTGATCTACTACTTTTAGGGTCTCTCTTTGCTTAGAGGACCCCTTTCAATATTTCCTGTGGAGCTGGTTTGGTATTTGCAAATTCTTTCAGTTTTTGTTTGTCCTGGAAGCTTGTTATCTCTCCTTCTATTTTCAATGATAGCCTAGCTGGATATAGTATTCTTGGCTGCATGCTTTTCTCATTTAGTGCACTGAATATATCATAACAGCTCTTTCTGGCCTGCCAGGTCTCTGTGGATAAGTCTGCTGCCAATCTAATATTTTTACCATTGTATGTTACAGACTTCTTTTCCTGGGCTGCCTTCAAGATTTTCTCTTAGTCATTAAGACTTGTAAATTTTACTATTGGGTGATGGGGTGTGGACCTATTCTTGTTGATTTTGAGGGGGATTCTCTGCACCTCCCGGATTTTGATGCTTGTTCCTTTTGCCATATTAGGGGAATTCTCTCCAATAATTCTCTCCAATATACCTTCTGCTCCCCTTTCTCTTTCTTCTTCTTCTGGAATCCCAATTATTCTAAGGTTGTTTCATCTTATGGTGTCACTTATCTCTCGAATTCTCCCCTCATGGTCCAGTAGCTGTTTGTCCCTCTTTTGCTCAGCTTCTTTATTCTCTGTCATTTAATCTTCTATATTGCTAATTCTTTCTTCTGCCTCATTTATCCTAGCAGTGAGAGCCTCCATTTTTTATTGCACCTCATTAATAGCTTTTTTGATTCCAACTTGGTTGGATTTTAGTTCTTTTATTTCTCCCAAGAGGGCTTTTATATCTCCCAAGAGGGTTTCTCTAATTTCTTCCATGCCTTTTACAAGCCCGGCTAGAACCTTGAGAATTATCATTCTGAACTCTAGATCTGACATATTACCAATGTCTGTATTGATTAGGTCCCTAGCCTTTGGTACTGCCTCTTGTTCTTTTTAGTTGTGGTGAATTTTCCTGCCTTGTTATTTTTTCCAGACAAGAGTACAAGAAGGAGCAAGTCAAATACTAACAGGGTGGCAAAAACCCCAGTAAAATACGCTTTAACCAAATCAGAAGAGACCCCAAATCATGGGGGGTAGAAAGGGGATAATAAGAGGTTCAGAAAAAAAAAAAAAAGAAACAATTAACGAAAGAAAACAAATAAAGAAAAAAATATAAAAAAGGAAAAATATATATCTATTAGATAAACTAGTTAAAAAATGTTAAAAAAGAAAAGGGTAAAAGTTAAAAAAAAATTAGCAGAAGAAAAAAAATTGAAAAGAAAAAAAATTAAATTAACTGCAAGACTAAAGAATCATGGGTAGAAAGCCATGAGTTCTGTGCTTTGCTTTCTCCTCCTCTGGAATTCCACTGCTCTCCTTGGTATTGAACCTGTACTCCTTGGTAGGTGAACTTGGTCCTGGCTGGATTTTCTGTTGATCTTCTGGGGAGGGGCCTGTTGTAGTGATTCTCAAGTGTCTTTGCCCCAGGCAGATTTGCACCGCCCTTACCAGGGGCTGGTCTGAGTAATCTGCTCAGGTTTTTTAGGGAGTTTTTGTTCCCTGAATGCTTTCCGTAGAGTTCCGGAGGATGGGAATGAAAATGGCGGCCTCCCAGTCTCTGGCCTGGAGGAGCTGAGAGCCCGGGGTCCCACTCCTCAGTGCGCCCTCAGAGAACAGCGCCCAATTACTCCCATCTCCCTGGCCTCCGGCTGTGCTCCTAGCTCCCCCAGCGTGTGACCGGTTCAAGATAACCCTGAGCTGAGAGTCTCTCCTCGGCTCTGTCTCTGTAGCCGGCTTCCTCATTCTAATACCTGCAAGCTCAGCAACACTCAGACACCCCCAATCCTTCTGTGACCCTGAGGGACCTGGGGCCACTCTGACCCCATGTGGGCTTCACCCCAGTTTAGCCTCTGGAGCAATGTCCCTCAGTGGAACAGACTTTTAAAAGTCCTGATTTAGTGCTCCATTGCTCTGCCGCTTGCTGGGAGCTGGCTCCTCTCCCCCGCGGTCTATCTTCCCATCGCTTTGGATTCACTTCTCCGCCAATCCTAACTTTCAGAAAGTGGTTGATTTTCTGTTTCTAGAATTGCTGTTCTTCTTCTCTTCGATCTCCCATTGGATTTGTAGGTGTTTGCAATGTTTAGATAAGCTATCTGGCTGATCTCCTGCTACCTGATGTAGTCTCAGCCTGCTACTTCTCTGCCATCTTTACTCCCCCCCACAATAGTAAATATATCTTATAAGACAATATATATCATGTGTTTAAAATATACTTTAATTTAGATATTATCTTGGGCCCCATAGAATTTTTCTTTTATAATAGTAATAATAATAATAATAAAGGAGGAGGAGGAGGAGAAGAGAAAGATGGAAGAAAAAGGAGGAGGAGGAGGAGAATGAGAATGAGGAGAAGGAGAAGGAGAAGAAGGAAGATAAGAAGAAAGAGAAGGAGAAGAAGAAATTAATAACTTGGAAGATGGGAAGAGAATTACTTCTGACTGATACAGAGGAAGAGAAATCCAATAACCTCTTTTACTTTTTTGCACTAAAAGCTTGGGTTAAAATGATTGAGTACCACACTATAAATATAAATATAAAAGCGTTAGGAAATATGAAACAATAATCCCAACCATGCTGAAAGCATGGGGTGTTCAGACTGGCTATGACCACTTGGGATAGGAAGGCACCTCTAGAGATGGTCTGGTTCACTCAGTTCAACCTCTGTCATCAGCCAGGCTGAGAGAGCAGTTTGAAAAAGTGAGGCAGGATTGCAAGATCCCTGCAGCAGTGTGGTTTCTCACATTCTCGCCTCTGCCTTGCCCAGTCTAGTCTCCCTCTAATGTGACCACCTTGATTTACTGGCCAGTGTAGCAGTTTAATAAGTGCCATGTTTAACCATCCTTCTGGTTTTGGTCCTTGCCTTCATCTAACAATAACAGGTCTCCTGGGCTCCTGCAACAACTGAGTTGGATTCTCTGTTTCTCTGTCCTGGCTTCTCTCAGATAGACCTGCCCCCTTGTTGCCTAACTGACTCTTTCCACCACAGGTTATCAGCACAGGTGTCTATGTGTTTAACATCCTGTATAGAATAAGGATTTGAGTTGGGCTTATTTCTGTGTTCAATATATCTGATCCTACTCACTAGATGAAGGCAAGAAGGGCCAAAGTGGGAACGGTTTCATAGGAAAGAAAGCTTCTTACCTGAGACTAAAGTGTGCTTAGATTAAAAGGGGAATCCTGAATGTTATGCCTCACAAATGGTGCTGAGATCAGAGATGGGAAACTTAATCTCATGATTGAGTCATCTATGTTTCAAGGCCAGATGAAGAATGGGAGGCAAGGCCTGGAGTCAAACAAAGACTGCCAGAGAAGTAAGAGGTAAAAGAAGCAACAGTGAGTGACTTAAGAGGTAGTATGGATGAATCTGGAGGCAGAGCACCACTGCTTGCCGCTATAGGCAGGCACTTTCACCTGGGGACTTGGGCATAGGCTCATTCATCTTTGATGGGCCCTCTAATTCATTGGCTGAAATCTAGGATTCTGAGTCAAAAACTGAATTTGCATCCCAGCTCTACTAATTTCTACCTATGCTATGATTGTTCCAGAATTTCTACACCAAAGTGCCCACGGGGAGCCATCTGGTTGGAACGAGGGCTTGGAAATTTGTCTTGAAACTGCCTTAGCTTGGTACTACAAGTAAAACTGAAAGAAATTAAGTGTCTATATCTAAGGATGCCTGAGAGTGGGATGATGGTGCAATATTGGCCCGCTATTGTCACAATAATGATACATAAACAACAACTACAAAATCCTAATGTCATATAGCATTAAGTTTTTATTTCCATGTTCATTGGTATGCAGGTAAGCAGGGGTAGCTCTGCTTCAGGCTATAGATCTGCTGGTCATAGCTCTTCTGCGTCGTTCTTGAATAAGTCTGGCTCTAAGCAAGGGACTGGATTGAGATTTGCTCTGCATGTCTTACAACTTCTTTGAACTAGTGGCTACCTGAGACATATTCTACTTATGGGAAAATTCAAGAAGACAAGAGAGTGAACCCAGCCACACAAGCACATTTCAAGCTTTTCCTTAAGTCACACCCACTGGCACGTTGTCCAAAGCAAGCCTCCTGGCAAAGCCAAAAGACAAATGATAGGGGAGTGCATTCCTCCCACTCTGGCACCATGGAATGGGGCTGGGGGTAGAATGCAGATACCAGAAGTAAAAGCTCGAGACAAACCCAGCTGTTGGTAGAGTTGCCATGTATACATCTCTTAAAGTTCGTAGCTTAAGATTTCTTCCCTATAAATTTAAGCTGATTTAACTCAGAAGAGCACAGAAGGCAACTGTGTAGACTATGGAGTCAGAGAACCTAGGTTCAAATCTTAGTTCCAGCTCTGACTAGTTGTGTACCCCTGGGTAAATAACCATTATGTGCCTTCATTTCCTTGCTTGTAAAATGGGAATATGGTATTCAATAATCACAGTACTTCTTTTTGTTTATGTTCAGTTAGCCAGCATATACTACATCATTAGTTCTGTTATACACCCAGTGCTCATCACAACACGTGCCCTCCTTAATACCCATCACCCGTTACCCATTCCCCACCACCTCTCTTCTGTAACCCTCAGTTTGTTTCCCAGAGTCCAGAGTCTCTCATGGTTTGTCTCCTCTGACTTCTTCCCATTCAGTTTTCTCTCCCTTTCCCTAAGGTCCTTCGTGCTATTCCTTTTGTCCTACCTGTGAATGAACCCATAGGATAATTGTCTTTCAAAGGACTCTTGAGACACTAAATGTGTAAATATCTGTAAAGAACCAAGAATACCAACAAGCACAGAACTTGGTAGATGTGGATGGTAAATATCTCTGGGCAGCCTTCCCAGATACCCTCTGGATCTCCACTTCAAACCCACTTTCTTCCCTCTTGTCCTTTTCTCTGACTTTGTTTCGACCCCATCCAGTTGAATCCTTGCTCTTTAGTCTGTACTTACTCATCCCTGACTATCTCTTTTCCACACTCACTGCCACTCCTAGAACACATTCCTGCACTTCCCAAATCTGCATTTCTTTAACATCTCTTATAGGCCTCCGTTAAGGTTTGGAAGGCTTAAGGGCCTATATGATGTGGGAGCAGGTGGTAAGCAAGAGGCAGGAAATGATTCCCAGAAAGAAGCCAAAGTAGAAAAAGCTGGAATTTCAAAGATAATGTGGGGATTATGAGGAAAATGATAGATTATGAGATAAAGAGAGATAATGAGAACTCTATGAACCACTATGGATCCTACAGTGAGAAAGGTGTTAGAGTCAGATGCTGGGTGGGACCTGGGACTCCATGAGCTATGGATGTCCACAAACCTCATTCTTGTACTTGCTGATCTTTGTTTTCATGATCCTTACCTCTGTGTTTTCCAGTTTCACCAAGTTTGTAAATTGGGATCTGTGCTTTGTGTCTCATGACTGCTGCTGCCCCAGGAAACCATAACCTCCCAAAAGCCAGGTTTTCATCTTATTTGTGCATGTAGTTTCACTCCCTCCCTTCCTCCCACCTGACCACCCCCATGCCCACCACAAAGCTTTGTGTATAGTAGGAGCTGAATTAAATATTGTACCAATTAAATTTGGCACCAATCTGAGAAAAAGTCACTACTAGGGTTACTGTCAGGGGTGATTCAGAAAGAAAGCCTCTTTCTCCAATTCCTAGAATACTTTGGATATCAACAGTCACAGAACAAATGCACACATACATATCCCCATGCTAAAACACACACTACACACATGTACACACACACATATAGGGACACATTTAGAATTTAATCACCTTATTTATCCTTTGGGTTACCAATATTTGTGGGAAAGAAAATGTGAAAAAGAATGAAGAAAAAAAATTCTCATTTTAACATTGCAGCTAATTCCATTAATTATGTTGTGATGCAATTAAGCATTTCATTTCAGAGCTATTAAAGCTTAAATTATTTATTAATAATTACAGATCATTACCTGATAGTGTTCATTCTGCAGAACAGGTGATGAATAATTTATCAGCTTTGACATGGTTCTTTCCTCACAGCCATCTTTAGATGGTGTCTATATTCGTGCATGTCAGCTTGCCAATGTATGTGCCTGTTTGTGTGAACCTACTGTTTTTTTCTGTTCATACAGAATCTTCCTGAAATCTGAATGTCATTTAAAACTTCTTACTTTTACAGTTTAATAATACAGATTGTAGGTGATATAGAAATAATGCTAATGTTGTATAGATAAAGAGATGCATTTTCTTCAAGGACTTCAGCTCTAAGAGTAAATTAGAATTACATGTATTCATTACAGAAGCTTTTTCTTACTTCTCTCTCCTCCATTTCAGGATCTATTATTATTATTATTATTATTATTATTATAACTGTATACATCATTACTGTATACAGTCATAAGTACAAATTAATATTTTTGCTTCTATAATGTTTAAAGATTGTTTTTAATCAAAACTAAAGTAAAATATTAAACTTTAAAAGTATAAAAGAATTTCATGATGAAGGAATGTGAGCAATGATTGGCAAGTGAATACTGATATTACAAAGAGATAAAAACCAAAATCCGGTTGTTATTGAACCCAGAAAATCAATTTTAAGATCATCTGGAGTAGTTGATCCTCATATTGTATCTGGGAAGAATTATGGTATCATCAATTACACACAATGGGATATTACTCAAGACATATATACCCAAAACACATCTACACAAAAGTGACTTAATCACATGCCATCTATATAGACCTAAGTGTACAATGATCCATCTTAGGAGTTTAAACTAGAGGACATTTCTTCCTTAAAAAATAATTTTTGAAGATCTAAATTATGCCAACACTGTGCTGGATACTGGAGATAGAGCAGTAACCAGGATGAGGTGATAGGGCTTTAATGGATTCAAAACAATTTCTAATAGCTTTATAACATACTTTTTTCCAATTGATCTTCCATCATTTCTCTACCTTGTGGTGAATGAAATGCCCTAGGAATCAGACAAGCTTTCCAATTCTAAACAAAATAGATTTTTGGTATAAAAAAATCAATCAATTTACCATGGCATGTTCTCTGACTCAGTTCTGCATATATCTGTTGGTTCTTCAAGGCAGAGTGTCTCCAATGCTGCAAGTGTGTTGTATATAGATTCAGGTACTTAAGGAAGTGTGTGTTTGCACACATTCTTCCAGAACCTGTACAGGGAAGGGAAATGAACTTGTATTTTCTAAGCAATTATAACTTTTTCTCAAACCCTAGCCACCTCAGAATTTTTATTTCCCATATCAGACGAGGTCCTGCCTATCCTGTGATGCTCTCTGTCCTGCTACAGGACTGTCTCCAGAGATAATTTTTTATTATAGTACAATATAAGTGACATATTTACCATTTTAACTATTCATAATCATGCAATTCAGTGGCATTAAATACATCCAAAATGTTGTGTAACCATCACCACTGTCTATATTCAGAAAATTTTCATGATCCCCAACAAAAACTGAACTCAACAACCATAGTGCCCAACTGTCTTCTTCCCCAGTTCCTGATAACCCTATTCTACTTTTTGTCACTAAAAATGTGCTTGTCCTGGGTACCCTTTATAAGTGGAATTAACAATATTTGTTCTTCTCTGTCTGGCTCATTTCGCTAAGCATATTTTCAATGGTCATCCATGTTGTAGCATATATCAAAATGCCATTCCTTTTTTAAAGACTGAATAACATTTTATTATGTGCTTGTATCACATTGTATTTATCTATCTATCTATCTATTTCTACCTTCTGGCTATGTGAATAATGCTGCTAAGCACATTGGTGTATAAATATCTGTTTGAGTCCCTACTTTCAAGTCTTCTGTATATACACCTAGGAGTAGAACTGCTGGCTTATATGGTGATTCTATGTTTGACTTTTTGAGAAAATGCAAAACTGTTTTCCATAGAGTTTGCACCATTTCACATTCCCACCAGGAATGCACAAGGGTTCCAGTTTCTCCACATCCTGTTATTAAGAGCATAAGTATTTATAAATGTTATATCACCTTACTATACTGAACAATTTTTTTTAAGATTTTTATTTATTAAATTTTTAAAATTTATTTTCAGCGTAACAGTATTCATTGTTTTTGCACCACATCCAGTGCTCCATGCAATCTGTGCCCTCTCTAATGCCCACCACCTGGTTCCCCCCAACCTCCCACCCCCCGCCCCTTCAAAACCCTCAGATTGTTTTTCAGAGTCCATAGTCTCTCATGGTTCACCTCCCCTTCCAATTTCCCTCAACTCCCTTCTCCTCTATAACTCCCCTTGTCCTCCATGCTATTTGTTATGCTCCACAAATCAGTGAAACCATATGATAATTGACTCTCTCTGCTTGACTTATTTCACTCAGCATCATCTCTTCCAGTCCCATCCATGTTGCTACAAAAGTTGGGTATTCATCCTTTCTGGTGGAGGCATAATACTCCATAGTGTATATGGACCATATCTTCCTTATCCATTCGTCCATTGAAGGGCATCTTGGTTCTTTCCACAGTTTGGCGACCGTGGCCATTGCTGCTATAAACATTGGGGTACACATGGTCCTTCTTTTCACTCCATCTGTATCTTTGGGGTAAATACCCTGTAGTGCAATTGCAGGGTCATAGAGAAGATCTATTTTTAATTTCTTGAGGAATCTCCACACTGTTCTACAAAGTGGCTGCACCAACTTGCATTCCCACCAACAGTGTAAGAGGGTTCCCCTTTCTCCACATCCCCTCCAACACATGTTGTTTCCTGTCTTGTTAATTTTGGCCATTGTAAGTGGTGTAAGGTGGTATCTCAATGTGGTTTTAATTTGAATCTCCCTGATGGCTAGTGATGATGAACATTTTTTTCATGTGTCTGATAGCCATTTGTATGTCTTCATTGGAGAAGTGTCTGTTCAATTCTTCTGCCCATTTTTTGATATGATTGTCTGTTTTGTGTGTGTTGAGTTTGAGGAGTTCTTTATAGATCCTGGATATCAACCTTTTGTCTGTACTGTCATTTGCAAATATCTTCTCCCATTCCTTGGGTTACCTCTTTGTTTTGTTGACTGTTTCCTTTGCTGTGCAGAAGCTTTTGATTTTGATGAAGTCCCAAAAGTTCATTTTTGCTTTTGTTTCCTTTGCCTTTGGAGACATATCTTGAAAGAAGTTGCTGTGGCTGATATCAAAGAGGTTACTGCCTATGTTCTCCTCTAGGATTCTGATGGATTTCTGTCTCACGTTGAGGTCTTTTATCCATTTTGAGTTTATCTTTGTGTACGGTGTAAGAGAATGGTCGAGTTTCATTCTTCTACATATAGCTGTCCAGTTTTCCCAGCACCATTTATTGAAGAGACTGTCTTTTTTCCACTGTATATTTTTTCCTGTTTTGTCGAAGATTATTTGACCATAGAGTTGAGCGTCCATATCTGGGCTCTCTACTCTGTTCCACTGGTCTATGTGCCTGTTTTATGCCAGTACCATGCTGTCTTGGTTATCACAGCTTTGTAGTAAAGCTTGAAATCAGGTGACGAGTTGCCACCAGTTTTATTTTTGTTTTTCAACATTTCCTTAGCAACTCTGGGTCTCTTCTGATTCCATACAAATTTTGGGATTACTTGCTCCAGCTCTGAAAAATACCGGTGGAATTTTGATCGGAATGGCATTAAAAGTATAGATAGCTCTAGGCAGTATAGACATCTTAACAATGTTTATTCTTCTGATCCAAGAGCATGGAATGGTCTTCCATCTTTTTGTGTCTTCTTCAATTTCTTTCATGAGTGTTCTGTAGTTCCTCGAGTACAGATCCTTTACCTCTTTGGTTAGGTTTATTCCCAGGCATCTTACAGTTCTTGGTGCTATAGTAAATGGAATTAATTCTCTAATTTCCCTTTCTGTATTATCTCTGTTAGTGTATAAGAAAGCCACTGATTTCTGTACATTGACTTTGTATCCTGCCATGTTACTGAATTGCTGTATGAGTTCTAGTAGTTTGGGGGTGGAGTCTTTTAGTTTTCCATATAAAGAAACATGTCATCTGCGAAGAGAGAGAGCTTGACTTCTTCATTGCCAATTTGGATACCTTTTATTTCTCTTTGTTGTCTGATTGCTGTTGCTAGAACTTCTAATACTATGTTGAATGAGAGCGGTGAGAGTGGGCATCCTTGTCGTGTTCCTGATCTCAATGGGAAGGCTGCAAGCTTTTTCCCATTGAGGATGATATTTGCTGTGGGTCTTTCATAGATAGATTTTATGAAGTTCAGGAATGTTCCCTCTATCCCTATACTTTGAAACGTTTTAATCAGGAACGGATGCTGGATTTTGTCAAATGCTTTTTCTGCATCAGTTGAGAGGACCATGTGGTTCTTCTCTCTTCTCTTATTAATTTGTTCTATCACATTGATTGATTTGTGAATGTTGAACCATCCTTGTAGCCCAGGAATGAATCCCACCTGGTCATGGTGGATAATCTTTTTAATGTGCTGTTGGATCCTGTTTGCTAGGATCTTGTTGAGAATCTTAGCATCCATATTCATCAGTGATATTGGTCTGACATTCTCCTTTTTGGTAGGGTTTGCCTGGTTTGGGGATCAAGGTAATGCTGGCTTCATAGAAAGAGTCTGGAAATTTTCCTTCTGCTTCAATTTTTTGAAACAGCTTCAGGAGAATAGGTGTTATTTTTTCTTTGAACGTTTGGTAGAATTCCCCAGGGAATCCATCAGGTCCTGGGATCTTGTTTTTTGGGAGGTTTTTGATCACTGCTTCAATCTCGTTACTAGATATCAATCTATTCAGGTTGTCAATTTCTTCCTGGTTCAATTTTGGGAGTTTATGGTTTTCCAGGAATGCATCCATTTCGTCTAGGTTGCTTAGCTTATTGGCATATAACTGTTGATAATAACTTTTGATGATTGTTTCTACTTCCTTGGTGTTGTGATCGCTCCCTTTTCATTCATAATTTTATTAATTTGGGCTTTCTCTTTTTTCTTTTGGATTAATGTGGCCAATGGTTTATCGATCTTATTGATTCTTTCAAAAAACTGGCTTCTAGTTTCATTGATACATTCTACTGTATCTCTGGTTTCTACCTCATTGATCTCAGCTCTAATCTTGATTATTTCCCTTCTTATGTGTGGAGTTGGTTTGATTTGTTGTTGATTCTCCAGTTCTTTAAGGTGTAGAGACAGGTGGTGTATTCTGGATTTTTCAATTTTTTTGAGGGAGGCTTGCATGGCTATGTATTTCCCCCTTAGGACCACCTTTACAGTGTCCTATAGGTTTGGGACTGAAGTGTCTTCATTCTCATTGGTTTCCATGAATTGTTTCAGTTCTTCTTTGATCTCCTGGTTGATCCAAGCATTCTTAAGCAAGGTGGTCTTTAGCTTCCAGGTGTTTGAGTTCCTTCTGAACTTTTCCTTGTGATTGAGCTCCAGTTTCAAAGCATTGTGATTTGAGAATGTGCAGGGAATCATCTCAGTTTTTTGGTATTGGTTGAGTCCTGATTTGTGACCCAGTATGTGGTCTATTCTTGAGAAGGTTCCATGTGCACTTGAGAAGAATGAGTATTCTGTTGTTTTAGGGTGGAATGTTCTGTATATATCTGTGAGGTCCATCTGGTCCAATGTGTCATTCAATGCTCTTGTTTCTTTATTGATGTTTTGCTTCGATGATCTGTCTTTTTCTGAGAGAGGCGTGTTAAGATCTCCTACTATTAATGTATTCATATCAATATGGGACTCTTTATCTTGATTAACAGTTTTCTTATGTAATTGGCTGCTCCCATCTTGGGGGCATAGATATTTACAATTGTTAGATCATCTTGGTGGATAGTCCCTTTAAGAATGATGTAGTGTCCTTCTGTATCTCTGACTACAGTCTTTAGTTTAAAATCTAATTTGTCTGATATGAGAATCGCTACCCTGGCCTTCTTTTGAGGCCCATTGGCATGAAAGATGCTTCTCCATCCCTTCACTTTCAGTCTGGGTGTACATTTAGGTTCAAAATGGGTCTCTTGTAGACAACATATGGATGGGTCCTGTCGTTTTATCCAATCTGCAACCCTGTGCCATTTTATGGGCGCATTTAGGCCATTCACATTGAGAGTGATTATTGATAGATATGCTTTTATTGACATCGTGTTACCTTTGAAGTCTTTCTTTCTTTAGATTGTCTCTATATTTCTGTTCAAAGCTATTCTTAGGATTTTTCCTCTTTTATAGAACCCCCCTTAATATTTCCTGCAGTGTCGGCTTGGTGGTTGCATAGTCTTTTAAGCCTTGCTTGTCTTGGAAACTCTTTATCTCTCCATCCATTTTGAATGTCAGTCTTGCTGGATAAAGTATTCTTGGCTGCATGTTCTTCTCATTTAGTGCCCTGAATATATCTTGCCAGCCCTTTCTGTCTTGCCAGGTCTCTGTGGACAGGTCTGACATTATTCTGATGGGCTTTCCTCTGTAAGTAAGGAGCCTCTTTGTCCTAGCGGCTTTCAAGAGATTATATCTATAATTATGATTCCTCAATTTGACTATCAGGTGCCTTGATGTTTTTCTGGAATCTATAATCTTGGATGGAGACCGTTAGGCCTCTAGTACATGAACACTGGTTCTATTCGCGAGATTGGGAAAATTTTCATGAAGAACTTGTTCCACTATATCTTCTAGACTTCTTTCTTTCTCCTCCCCTTCAGGGATTCCAATAATTCTGACGTTGGAACATTTCATGGCATCATTTATTTCCCTGATTCTGTTTTTGTGGCTTCTAAGCTGTTTGTTCCAGGCTTCCTCCTGATCCTTTCTCTCTATCTGTTTGTCCTCCAGATCACTAATTCTATCTTCTGTCTCAGTTACCCTAGCTTTGAGAGAATTTAGATTAGATTGGAACTCATCGAGAGCATTGTGAACCTCATCCCTGTTAGCTTTCAGCTCTGCTCTAACATTGTGAACATCATCTCTGGTCACTTTCAGTTCGGCCCTAATCAATTCTGTTTGGTCATCCATGGCTTTCTCCAACCTAGCTATTGCCTGGATAATTGTTAGCCTGAATTCTCTTTCCGACATATTGTCTATGTTGATAGCCGTTAGCTCTGTTGCAGAAGGCCCATCCTCTGTATTTTTCTTATGTTGGGCATTCCTCCTCCTAGTCATTTTGGTGAGAGATGGCTGAATGGATGTAGCTGGATGTATCGACCGTGGTGCAGTCAAGGTGCACCCTGGAACGCTTCTGAGCAATCAGGTTTCCCCACCCAAACGCGAGAAAAAAGAAAAGAAAAAGAAAAAAGAGAGAGAGAGAGAGACAGGAAAGAAAGGGAAGATAAAAGAGAAGGTTCAGCCCAAATGGGCCCCAAGGTAAGATTTATGAAGTATACAAACAAAAATAGACAAAGAAAAAGACTGATAAAAGTATATGACAAGAGAAAAAAATAATATATATATATAAGCAAATAAAGGAAGAACCTCTTCAAAAAGAACCCCACGTGTAAGATTTATATACTATCAGGACAAACACAAAAACACAGAAACACTGGTGGAAGAAAAAGATGGGAGAGTGGTTATAAATTCTCAGTGTGGGCAAGGAAGGTTGTTTTGATTCTTCCTGGATGTATCTTAATATCTTTGTTAAAGGACTCAACTTTCCTAAGATAAAGGGGTATTAAAAATTGGTTTACCTATAGGGGTAGCATTGATTGGGGAAAGGGGATTACCTTGAAGTTTAACTCTATATGAATATTAGAAAATAAAAATAAAGGAATAAACTAGACTAAACTAAACTAAAATTTTAAAAAAAGAAATTTAGAATTTAGAAATGCAAAAGAAAAACACAGGTGTATGTATTAAAAAGTTCAGGTTAGAAGGTTATTATGGAATTTGATGTACTGGACATCTCACTGTGATGGTAAATAGGTTAAAAAATTATCTATAAAAAAAAATGAGCCAGAATAGTGGGAACGAATTAAAAATAAAAGTTGTCCTATGAAGTAGTAGTGGTTGTTCTCTTGTAGTCTTTTTTTTTCTTTCCTGGTTGGTTTTCTGGGGGAGGGGCCTTCCACGTGGGTTTTCAGTCAATGATGTTCTCTGAGTTAAGTCCTCCCGCCCCCCTCAAGGGGGTGGGCTCTGAGGAAACTGTTTTTTTTTCAGGCTTTTGTTCTCTGGAGGTTTTTATGTTTGTTCACTTTTTTTTTTTTCTCTCGCCTTGTCCGCTTTTGATGGTCTTTGTAGGTTTAGAGGAAAGCAAACTGCACCCTGACCGCCCTCTCAGAGAGAAGCCTCAGTCTGGCTGCAGGGCCCAAATAAATTCCCCCTTGTCCGCTGGCAGAGCAGGTTCCAAGTCACGGTCCCTGGGGACGCAGGATTTTTTGCTTGTACCCAAAACCACGGCAGGCAGCGGTGGCTGTCTGGGCAGCTCCAGACTGCCAGAGAGGTTCCAAGCAGTGATTGCACACTGAGATTTTCCTGCTGGCCCAGGCTGGGAGTGCCTGGTCTTTGCAGGTCCAAGAGCACTGGGCTGGCGCCTGTGCCCACCTCTCTCAGGGGACTGCAAAAAGGCTGTGCTTCTGTCAGCCAGCGAGGCTCCCAGCTCCTCATGGGAGCCGGACCCCACATGCTCTCAGGCATGCTGGTGGCTCAGGGACCAAGACCTGGTTTCTCCGCCGCACTCTCTCCGGCTCTGCACCAGGGGTGGCTGTCCTGGGTCTGGGGACTTAAGCCCCTGTCGCTAACCGCCCTGATTCCCACAATTCCTCTCCCCCCATGATCCTTTGCTCTTTTTGAGTGCTTTCTACCAGACTCCAAGTTAATGCTGGTCCCCATACACAGGGCACTCTCATTTTGGGATATTACTTTCCAGTGGGTCGCCTCTGGTGGATCCCTCCCCCTTTTGTTTATCTTTGGATATCAGTCCGATGTTCCCACTCCACTTTACCTGCCCACTGGCGTCTTCTGCTCCTGTAGAGATCCAGACATGTATAATTCTGATCTCAGGCTGATTTCGTGGGTGATCGGAGTCTTTGGAAGGTAATCAGCTCACTTTAGGGTACAGGTTGAAATGGCGCCTCCTCCTACTTCCCCACCATCTTGTCTCCCCTCTGAACATTTTGTTAATATAAAACACCTTTCTTTATTTTTTGTAAATAAATTTGTTTTGTTTAAAGTCTATTTTATCTGTTAGGAGTATAGCCATCCCAGCTGTCTTTTGGTTACTATTTGCATAGAATTTTTTTTTCTATTCTTTCACTTCCAGTATATTTGTGTCTTTGGATCTAAACTGAGTCTCTAATAGATATATTTTTTAAAAAAATCCATTCTGTCAATCTTTTTTTTTTGCTTATAGAGTTTAATCCATTTACATTTAAAGTAATTATTGACAAGAAGTGACTTACTTCTGACATTTTGCTATTTGTTTTATATAAACTTTAAAGCTTTTTTTTTGGTCCCTTATTTTCTCTATACCAACTTCTGTGTTTAGTTGATTTTTTTGTAGCAAAACATTTTAATTATTTTCTCATTTTCTTTTGTGTATAGTCTATAGACATTTTCTTTGCAGTTACCATAGAGATTACTTTTAACAGTATAAAGTTATATCTAATTTGAATTTATAGAAATTTAATTTTAATAGCTTACAAACACATTGCTCCTATGCAACTTTATCTTCTGGCTCTTCTTTTTGCTGATATTATATATAGATTGCATCTTTATATATTGTCTGCACAATAACACAGATTAACAATTATTTTTATGCATTTGTCTCTTAAATCATGTAGAAAATTAAAGGTGGAGTTACAAGCCAAAATTACAATAATACAAACTTTCATAATTACCTATATATTTACTTTTCCCAGAGAGCTTTACTTCTTCATGTGGTTTAAAGTTATTGCCTAGTTTTTTTCTCTTTGTTTTTTGTTTTGTTTTGTTTTGTTTTGATTTCAACCTGAAGGACTTTTTTTAGAGGACAGGTTAAGAATTTACATACTCCCTCATCTTTTTTTTTTTTTTAATATGAAGATCTCTTAATTTCTCTTTCATTTTTGAAGAACAATTTTGCCAGATATAGAATTCAGTTACTTTGTTTGTTTGTTTTAGCACTTGGAATATGCCAGCTTGCTGATTTCTGGATTGAAAGGTTTCTGATGAGAAATTAACTGATAATTTTATTAAAGAGCCCTTATAATGAACTTCTGTGTTGCTGCTTTTAAGAGTCCTTGTTTTTGACTTTGACAGTTTGTCTTGGTGTGGATCACTTTGAAGGTATCTACCTAGTATCATTCAGCTTCTCAAATTTGGGAAATTTTCAGCCATTTTTTCTTCAAATAGTCTTTCTACCCCTTTCTCTCTTCTTCTGGGATTCTCATAATGCATATTTCCACAGATCCCTTTGGCTCTTTTCATTTTTCTTGACTCATTTTCTCCCCATTCATCAGACTCAATAATTTCAATTGTTCCCTCTTCAAGTTTGCTGATTCTTTCTTCTACTTGATATTGTGGAATAGTTACTGAGCCACTCCAATATATTGTTCTTTTCCGTTATTGTACATTTCAGCCCCAGATTTTATTTTTGGTTCCTTTTTATAATTTCCATATTTTTATCAATATTCACATTTTCTTTGCACATGGTTTTTCTGTCTTTGTCCAAATCTTTCTTTAGCTTTTTGAGCATCTTTAAGACAGTTGTTTAAAAATCTTTGTCTGGTAAGTCCAACATCTGGGCTTCCTTAGATACCTTTTCTGTCCATTTTTGCGTTTCTTTAAATGGGTCATACTTGACCATTTCTTTGTATACCTAGTAAATTTTTTGTTGAAAAGAGAATATTTGAATCTTATAATGTGGTAACTCTGAAAGTTAGATTCTGATTTTTGTTACTGTTGTTAGGTTTTGTTTGTTTTGGTTTGGTTTTGATTGTTATAGGGTATCTCTGTAATAGGGTTTAGCCTGAACTGAAATACTACAGTCTTCTCAGGTCTTTTCTGAGACTATGTCTTTCCTTGGGCATGGGGAGTGGCTTCCTAAATTCCCCCATATACATAGATTAAAAAAAAATATTCTTCCCATTCATGAACATATGTAACAAATACAGTTCATTGAAATCCCCTGGAAGCTGCTCAGTCCAAGGGGGTTAAAATAAAGGCAGGCAGCCTGTATGTCTGCATTTCAGCAATCAGAAACAGCCATTCATAATCAGAAAATAGGACCTTCATATTTGGAGGATGATATCCTCATTGGTCACCCTGACTCCTGTGAGCCATATGAGGAATGCAGATTTTTGTGCCTACAGTTGCCTGCACTGGGGCTGAAGGTGGGACATAGGTTGCCACTGGAGAGCAAACAGCTAAAGCAGTAATATTAATCCCAACTTATCAGCCAAGCTTTCCCCTGGAAGCTGTAAGGATTTAAATAGACTTCATAGTTCCAAAATAGTTACTTTAGACAGTTTTGTCAGTTGTTGTTTAGGTGGGAGATGTATTACTGGTGATTCCTACTCTACCATCCTCCCAACTCTTACTCATCTGAAATATATTATCTATATATTTCAGAGTATATATCTATATATTATATTATATTATATATTTAATATATATTATATATAATAATAAAGAAATACAAATATATAATATATTATATATAAATACATTATACACACACACACACATATTTCAGAAAGAAAAAGACCAGAAAGATACAGGAAATCCAGGCAACCTCAAGGAGTTGCTTCTACACTGGGACTATTCCCTCAAGAGATTATCTCTCTCAAGGACTGCAAGTAGCAGAGGTTTCTTTAGACATCTGCTCCCCCAGTGCCTTGCGTATACCCAACCAACTGAACCAAGGAGAAAGGGAAAGGCCGCATTCTAACAATGTACATATAATTATTTTATGTTTTTTTTTCTTAAATATCTCAGAATCACAAGAAGTTCAAATAAACAAGTAAATAAACAAATACCTGTGTATATAGCATCCAAGGTAAGAAAACCAATTTACAAATTACAACTGAAGTTTCCCATGTGTTCATCCCACATCATATTCCTTTTCTTTTTCCAACCAGAAGTATCCCTTTTTGGAATAATGTGCTTATCTTTCCCATACACTTCCTTTTGCATGCATATATGTATCCTAAAAATATGTAATATTAGCTTTCATAATTCAAAATTCTGTATCAATGTTATGATGATGCACGGCTCTTTCAGAAATGCGTTTTTTTACGGTGATTTTTATCCATATAATATCTATGGTTCTACATCACTAGGCAAGAAAAATTTTTGAAAGCATTGGGTAGGAGATTGCCATATCTAAAATGTGAATTTTAGAAAATTAATCTGGAAAAGGGCAGTTTTGGGACAATTATTCCATTGCTATCTATGATTTTTTAATAGGCTTTTATTTTCTTCTCTTAATATACAACATTAGTTATTTCCAAGGATCATACGTTAGACTCTTCACACACTAATAATTTTAGAGCTTGAAGGGATTATTTAAATTCAACAAAATCTTAGAAAAGTGAAATGTTTTTCCTTTGAACCAGATGGACACAGTTCTCCTGGCCACTTACTATCTTGGACTTGTCCTTTTCCGTCCTGCTATTTCTGAGTTGTGCAATCCAAGATAATGTATCTCCATAGAATTGAAAAAGATGAAGGAAGAAATGGAATGTTAGTGCACAGCATTTTATGTTCAGAATTCGAAGAAGGACAGGAAAACTGTTGATAGCCTAGATTGGAGGTCAGCAAGCTTTTTTTATGTAAAGAACTAGATAATACTGTTTTAAGTTTTGTGGGCCATCATTTCTTTTGCAGCTGCTTAATGCTGACAGTGTGGAAAGCAGCCAAAAACAGTACATTAACAAGTGTGCATGGCTGTGTTTTAACAAAACTTTATTTACGAAAATAAGTGGCAAGATTTGGCCTCCTGGCTATCATTTCCTTATCACTAGCCTATGAATATGAATTCCAGAGTGAAACTGAGAGATGGGAGTTGAAAATTTCCTAACGAATGTGGACTGGTTCTCATCTTCTTTGCACTCTGGTGTCTGGTGCTCATTGAAATGACTAGGAAGATTAGCCTTTTTCATACAAACTATGTGGGGATTCATTATGAATAAAAGGCACCTAAATTCCTTGACAACTATAACACCCACAATTTAGTTTTCTTTCTTCTCAAATTATTTATTCTGGTTCACTACAATTTTGACTACATTGTCAGCTATGTGTAACCCATTTTTCTTATCAGTACACCTAAAGGAGCCATTTTACTTCTGAACATTATACAAATTAAGAATTGCTTTCAATAGCATAAATATATATCATGTTAATCTCCCTAGGGCCACATCAATTGAGAGTACAATCAGGGTAAATTGGTCACAATGAATGTATTCTCTGGTTTACAGTGTTTTTAGCAAAAAAGCTGTAAAAGCAGCCCTATAAATGTTGCCTTCTGTATTTAGAAGAGTCTGGACTAATCTAAAAGCTACCCCTGAGTAGCTATTGTAACCTTCCATTTGGTTACTGGGTCACCTCTTGTTGTGTTTTCTCACTCACTTGGGCTGATACAGCCTTTTGCTTTATTGAAGCCTTTCTGCCCCTCTCCCTATGAAAGCTTGACTCAAGACTGTACGGGGCAAATTGGGAAGATAGTATAAGGGGCACAAAATTCTTGAAATCTTCACCTCAAACTTCTAAGCAAGTTTTCTGAACTTTGCCATGATAAGAAAACCCTAAGATCTGTCTAGGATCACAGTAGAAGATGACATACAGAACTAATATATTCAAACAAGAGAAGAAAGAGAACCCATGAAGGATATTACAGTGCCTCCAGGATGGGCTACCCTGCCTTAAACTTAAGGGGCAAGGGTAGTAATGTATTTCTAGGTCCTGGAGAGGGTACTTCTGCAGACAGTGTTGCCAGTCAACAGTTCTGCTGTTCCAGAGAGGATGCTACCAACCCATTACAACCCAACTAGAAAAGAGCTGGAGGATGTCCCTGCTACAACTTCCCAGCCCCTCTGAAAAAGCCTGGGACAAGAGAGAAAGTTGTTGCAGTTTATACAGGTCAGCTTTCTAGACTACAGAGCTGAGAAGATAAAGGCAGAGACTAGATCTGGAGCTGCAAACAGAAATGTCCAGTTCATCCAATCTTTTCCCAAAGGATGAGTTCTTTTCTTGTCTTTTATACTATCTGGAAGGTTAAGTATTGTCTTTTGCTTTCTGCTTTTAGGACTAAATGCTAAAGAATAACTATTGGCCATTTACTTTCTGTTTCCATGAAAAGATTCATTAAAAATACATTTCAGAACAGTGGTAACAAGTGGATTCTGAAGCCAGACTGCCTCTGCTCAAATCCAGATTCTACAGCTTTCTAGATGGATACTTAAGCAAGTTATTTAAAGATTTTGTGCCTCAGTTTCGTCATTTACAAAGTGAGGATAATAATAGTACTTAACATGAGGTCAATGATCATACATAAATCATCAGCTTGGAAAAGTTCCTGGCACATAGTAGAGATTATACACACAGTATACTTTATGTAGGCTGTGGCTAATATCACAGATTGCTATTTACACATTCACGCTCTAATAGTAATACACTTTGGGTTTGGCTCTGGGATTTTTACTATGTGTACCATACACTACAAGTAATATGTAGGTATCATGACTATGATTTTCTGGTTTTAATTCTAGTACTTTCTGACTTGAAATTTTTGCGGATTCTACCAGAGAAACTAATGAAATGGTCTCCAGTCCAATCTTGTCTGAGCCCTTTCCTTTGCTTCACATCTCAGCCTTGGTTCATGCCTTGTGCTGATTCATACCTTCCTTGTATTGGGACTGCTTATGGAGAATTCTGTTTTTCTATCACCAGTTGCACAAGGACCAAACTCAGTCATATATATGAAGTTTAAAAATATGTCCAAAGATCTATATATTCCAATTCCAATCAGCCACTATACAGATCTGCGGAAAGCTGATGTGTAAAGAGATTCATTCCACCTCAATTTGAGTTCTCTGAGATGTTCTGCTTCAGCTTCCTGTTACCAACACCAGGGAGTAACTACTCACCTTGAAGTGCTTGAAGTGATGCATTAGTTTTCTACTGCTCTGTAACAAATTACCCCAAAATGTAGTGACTTAAAACAATAAACATGTATTATTTGACAGTTTTTGAGGGTCAGAAATCCAGGCATAGCTTAGCTGGATGCTATTTCTCTGGCTTTCTCACAACCTTGCAATCCAGGTATTGGCTAGGGCTGTGGTCATATTGGGACTTCCTGGGAGAGATGCCCATCCAAAAGGATGCCCATGGGTGTTGGCAGGTCTCAGATATCTGCCCAAAGATATCAGTTCCTAGTCAAAGGGCCTCTCCATAGGGCAACTCACAACATGGCATTTGTGTTCTCTCAGAGCAAGTAAGCAAATGAGCTAGAGGGTGTGCCCAACATGAAAAATAGTCTTTTTTGTAACCTAATTGCAGAAATGACATGTGTTACCTCTGTTTCATTGTATTTCTTTGAAGCAAGTTACTAAGTCCAACCCACTCTCAGGGGATAGGTCTTACTCAAGGCATGAACACCAAGAGATGGGGATCACTGGTAACCATTTTAGAGACT
Organism: Lontra canadensis; assembly: GCF_010015895.1. NCBI lineage: Eukaryota > Metazoa > Chordata > Mammalia > Carnivora > Mustelidae > Lontra > Lontra canadensis. The sequence goes on along the minus strand of NW_022631004.1, from coordinate 28,820,976 downwards.
GCCCACCACAAGTGGCATAAAGTTTTATATAGCATTCCATGGCTTTTGGTGGGAGAAGAACTCCTTCCAAGTGAGCTCTACTGGAAAGAGTACCTTACTATTGAAAAATAATTTCTCCATGGTTACCTACTATTTCACATTTAGCAATGCCACCTGAAGTGGAATACATCTGTCTGGGATTTTCTTTAACCTTTTCATGTTCTCTTATACATGGGGGAAAACTATCAGTGTTGGTTTTTATCAGTACTGAATATGTCAGCTACTATTACCACTTTAGTGATCACTTCTGTACATGACTCAAAATCCTCCACTGTCTTCAGACTTACTCTCTATTCAGATCTTACCATTCATGAGGTCCTGTCATAACTTCAAAGTGGCAAGTCCCCAAACGAACTCTTCAACTCTGCATTTTTCCTGTCCTTAATCACTTCTATTACCATTTCCTGATTCATTCCAGTTGGGGTCTTGGAAGTGATGGTCACACTGTTTTGTTTTGTTTTGTTTTGTTTTTCCCCTGCTAAAAAGTTGTCAAGTAATATTGACTTGGGAAGCAGAGTAGTCTGGTAGAAATCAGATGAGCTTTAGTAACTGGCAAGATTGGATTGAAATCCCAGATCCATCCATTATTTACTTCAACATTTAAGTGTAGGAGGGAGGAGTTGGATAAGGAGCATAGTGAAAGAAACAGTTGGCAAAGCTTTGAATATCAATGTTTATAATTTATTTATATAATAGAAAATCATTAAAATATTTTTGAGGAAAGAAGTGAAATTGAAAAATAACCTCTGGCACAATTTCTTTCCTTCCATCCTTTCTTCTTTATTTCCTTTCTTGCTTCCTTCCTCCCTTCCTCCTTAACTTTTTTCCTTCCTCTTTTCCTTCCTTCCTCCCTCCTCCTCTCCCTTTGTTCCTTCTCTACTTCCCTCCTTCTTTGTTTTCTTCCTTCTCCTTTTCACTAACCTTTCTGCCTTCCCACCTTTCTCCTTTTTCCCCCTTTCTTCCTATTTGGGAAATAGAAAGAGTAAAGGAAGCTCTCCTTGATTGATCTCCCAAAAAGAAATAGTTCTCTCTTCAGAGTCACCACAGCACTGCTTGTTCCTCTGCCTGAGCACTCAAACCACCTTCAGGATGGATACAGACAGGCTCGTATTATCTCACCATAGATTTGGGTCCCTCAAGGGGAATAGAGAGCTCTGTTACTAAATGTTGTTGCATCTCCTATGCAAGGCATTATGCAATGATAGATGCTCTATGAATGACTGCTAAATCAGTTGATTAAGGAAAGAAAAAGGGGAGGAAAAATCCACAGGTACTTTGAATTTCTGAAGGTTAGTGTGGTAGGCAGCCTTTAAGATGACCCCATGATCACCTCCTGGCATTGACACCCCTGTGTAAGCCTGAACCTGGTGACTGCCTTCTATTGAATAGAATACAAAAAAAGTGATGGAATGTCACATCTGACATAGTGACAGAACCACCGCAGTGTCTTTCTTGGGGATGCTCTCTTGCCCTTTCCCAGATCGTTCGCCTTAAGGAGAAGCCCCCAGGAAAGGTACCAAGGACTGCCATGTGCCCATGACCACATGACTAAACTTAGAAGCAGATTCGCAGCACTTAGTCAGGTGTAGATGAGCCTGAAGCCTCTGCCAACAGCTTCACTGCAACTTCAGCATTTTAAGATGTATTGACCAGAGGCACCCAACTAAACCACACTGGATTCCTGACCCATGGAAACTTTAAAACAGCAAATGTTTAAATTCCTAAATTTGGGGGTAATTTGTTACACAGCAACAAATAACACATCCAGCAAAATGAATTTACCTACCTTAACTACCACTTTGTTTCTATTGAGAATTCTCTTACCCTCAACCTCTATATGTTCTAAGTATTTAAGTGGGCCTTTGGGGACAAGAGTTGTGGGTGGATGGAGAGGGGAGAGGACTTCATGATGGACCCAAGCAGCTTCCCAGTAGCCCAAGGAGCCAGTGGGTACAGAAAAAAAGTTGGCTTTAGTAGTTGGTTACAAAAGGTAACAGCAACTCAATCAGACCACAAACTCCTCATAGCCCCAATCACCAAGGCTAGCTGATGGCTGGGAATTTTGTAGATATCATAGAGGCTGTGTCTTTTGTGACTCCTGTCCTAAGCAAGTATTGTCAGTGGAAAGTTTGGTGAGAGTTACTTAATGCCACCTCACCCTGAAGGACAGCTTATTGGCTGTTCTTTCCTCGCATTAATGTCCTTCTTTAACCTATATGTTTGTGTCACTAGTGACAAGTGCCATGTCTATAGCATTGTCAGGCAAGGCATGGGTGCCCTGAATTGAGTGCCAGAGAGAGCAAACTGTGCATGTTGGTAATATAGAATGCTCATGTCTTCATCTGTCCTAGCTATTTAGTAGAGGCTGGCCCTCCAGGTGACCAATTCCCAGGGGTGGCAGATGTACATGCCAGCTCTAAGCTCCCTGGTGGGGCTGTCACTCCCATGGGAAACAGCTCACTCCATTAGCTAATGAAAGTGCCAGAGGGAGATAAACACCCGTTAAGCAGGCTCTCTGGGGCACTGACCTTTCCTTGCAGAAGCTGCTTCAGGCTGGCAGGCCTACGAGGAGAAGGAGGAGGGAACTAAGGGAAAGGCCTGGCTTGTGCAGAGAGGGCCCCATGATGACATGCCTTTGTAACTTGGCAAACAGAATTTGATGCTGTTTGAATTTGCAAACTAATGATAAGAAATAATTGCTAAATAGCTCAATAAATGACAGGAAATTACCCTTGTTTCTCTATAACAATGCAGCAAGACGCTTCAATTAGGGCTACTGTAGATTAAAAAAAATGTTTGTTTACATGATTCATTTTCAACAATGACAATAGATGGGAGAGATAGGAAGATTGGGGAAAGGAGGGGTGGGAAGGGTTTAACATCCTTTCTGCTTGCAGATGTCTGGTGAGGCAGCAGAGAAAGGCAAAGCTGAGCTGCTGGCTGGGTTTCTCCATTCAGCTTGTGTAGGGGGAAGAGGCAGAGAAGACAGGAGCCAGGAGGATAACTTCTGATCAGACTGCTTGATGAGAGTAAGTGCAGGTCAGTTGGAAACCGAAGAAAGCAACCTCCTGACCTCCATGTCATCCTACCTCCACCTAAGTTGCTTTGAATGGGTAGCCCTGAGTCAGTGGGAAGGGTCCACTGGTGCTGGGTCACCAGCAGTTATCTGGAGCTGAACGTTATTCATTCTCAAGATTTGCCTCATCCTTCTTATTCCTGCATTTTTTTCCAGATTCAAGTTCCCTGTTCCCCAGAGCCAAATTTTGATTTTGTGTTTCATTTCCAAGGACTTAGACTTAACTGAGAAAGGTTTACAATTTTTGCTTTTTCTAAGAATATTTGCAGTTTGAAATACAGTTTTTAAAAACCAAAAGTCTTCTTGAAGTGAAAACAATAATCCTGCTATGATGTGATTACTAATAGTCGTAGAGAGATGATTTAGTGCAATGGTCCTGGCAAGATTCCCCTTAAAGGTGCATTCCAGGTCACTGGCTTCTCTGCCCCACTCAACTAAGGAAAAGTAGTGAATCGGGGGCTGGAGAAGAAGAGGCAAAACTATAGAACTCACTACAAAAGACACCTGTCTGAATCTGTTCAACATCTCTGAGCTTGAAACTCCTTTCTGTTATGGCAGAAAAGACACGGGACTAGAAGGGGACAGACATGAAATCAGATGCCAGCTCTCCTATCTATTGGCTGTGTGACCTGTGGCACAGCAAGCAACCCCTAAGTACCTCTGTTTCCACTTCTGTAAAATGAGGGTAATCATGGCAAAGATCCAGGGAGATCTAATGTGTGTGACCATGCCAGCACAGTGCCTAACACATGGTCAGGGAGCTTTCCATAAGTTACAGAAACTCACTCACCAGACATGGCTATTGTGTCCTCAAGTTCCCTAGAATCTTCAGATCCCAAGTCACCACTGTAGCAGCATAAGGTCTTCAGGGCTAGACGGACAAGGGTTTGAATCTTAGCTCAACCTCAGCAACTGAACATCCAAAAACATGCCCTTGTATGCTAGTCAATTCTCTTAGAGCAAAATTATCTACATAAATCAGATTTCCCCAAGGTCTCTACTGATGAGTTACCTTAATATTTGAAGAACAGGAGAGAAATGGGGAGTCAGGCAGGGAATCTAGCTATTTAGGGTAAATTTATGCTCAGAATCACTCTCTAGTGCTGTGAACCACTGGATGGCAGGAGGCCCCCTTGACTGCCTGGTTTAGGGGTATCTCTCACACAGGCCCAGAGGCTCCAAGGAGTTGATAGCCAGAAAACTTTTAGCAAATGTCATCTTAAATGCAGTTGGGTTTCCTGGGTGATCCAAAGCACAATTTTCCCCCTTATAAATAAACCCAGGGAACCCAGCTGAGCCTGCGTTCACAACTCCTCCTTACTTAGAGAAGCAAATCAGCATTGCAATTTATTGTTTCTTATTGCAGGAGTTTTCAGAGCAGAAAGTTGGACTTTTATGTGCACATTCACATTCTACTGAGAATCAATCCACTTTCCCTTCCTACCTTCTTCTTCCCCTTCCGCTCCTCTCCCCTCCTCCACCATCCCCCACACCAGAAAGGCAAAATCTGTTGGAGAGGGGGCTTGGCTTTCCTGCCTTGGAACCCAATTACAGTTGGCTGTTGTGAAATTAATGTTCACAGCCATGAAATTATGCTATAGACGCTTTATAGAAATCACTCAATCAAACTGAGTGAAACCTTTTTTATATGGTAATCATTTCCCACCATCAAATTTCATAGGAAAGAGCAGTTTGATTGAACCACCTAGTTAAACTGTGTATGAAATTAGTCATTCTCACCATAAACAGTGTTCTGCTGCCTTCACAGACAAAAGCTAACAGAATCAAGGTAGTAATTGGTTAGGAAACGACAGGTCCTAATTCTGCCTGAATTGTATTCCTGCTCCTTTGGTAAAAAACTGGAAATCTTGGAGTTATGTGCTTCACAGTGTGGGTATTTATCCTAAGGTGGTCCCACACAGTGGCAAAGCCAGGGCAAAAACCTAGTTTTCGAACCCACTTCCTATTAACTAGCAATGTGACTGCAAGTAAGGGGCATCCTGTCTGCGCAAAGTCAAGAACTGGACTTCATCTCTTCTTGGCCTCAAGCATTGTTGTTTGGTGGAATCTGTTTCTAATTCTGCTACGTGGAAAGGTCCACTCTATAGAAGCAGTGAAATGAGATGACTTCCTTGGGCCAAAAAAAAAAAAAGAATGGAATGGAAGAAAGTAAAGGGACAGTGTTGAAATCAGCTCCTTCCTAATAATACCATGCTATGTGTTAATAGATGGGAAAAAAAAATAAAGTCTCAAAAGTGAGAGACCTCTAATTTTCTTTTACTGAACAGTAAGCCATTTGAGATGTGTGCTGTTAGCACCTCCTTTCCCTTTCAAGTAAGAGTTGTGATATTCACTAGTTTATAAACACCAGCATTCCCTTCCCTCTTTTGCTGAATTTCCCGAGTTCCTCTCTACCCCACCTGAGTACCACAAAGCCCCATCCACCCTGCTGACCACAAAGCTGTTCCTGAGGGGGTATGGGATTGTACTCATGCATGCATAAATACCTGTAATTTTGGTCTGTTAAGAATCTAGGCATAACAGTTACTGACTGTGAACTCTCTTTTCCTTCCAGCAGTGTTGTTAGATTATGACAAAATCTTATAAATTCTGATCAAGTGGTCTTAGTGGGGATTCCAAGTGCTTTGGTAGTGACAGACTTCATTTTTTCCTATAGTGTTTAACATTTTATAAATCAGTTTCACATATATTATCTCATTAAATGTTTTTAACTACCCCTGTGAGTTACATACTCTCCCTATCCCCAACACACAGGTAAGAAAATGAAGGCTCAAAGAGATGAGCCTTCAAGTTTGTTGAATCACTCTGCTAGACAAATAGTAATGACAGAATGAGGACTCAGAGAATGGCAGAGGCAAACTGAGGACACTGTTCATGTTGGCAGAGAGCTTAAAATACCAAAATCACAATAATAAAAAACAGGACACAGGTCAGTTGGGGGCTGGGCTAGTCCCTGATGGTTTCATTCACATATCTGGGGTCTCAGCTCAACACCCATCTCTTTATGGTCTCTCTTTGTAGGTCTCTCATCCTTCAAGGGGGCTAACCTCAACTTCTTCAGAGCATAGTGGTCTCAGATTCCAGGAGTATTAAGGTTGAAGCTACAGGGCCCCATGATCTTGTCTCTGGAGCCGATACAATATCACCTCCACCACATTCTATAAGCCAAGCAAGTCTCAAGAGCAACCTAGATTCAGGGATGGGGAAATAAACTCTACTTTTTGATGGGAGGAGCTGCAATGTAATGTGGTAATGGTTTTCAATCTACTACAAATTGTCACCAGGAGGTAGAATTTGGACACATTTATACATGCATATGCTGGACCTGCATAGATCTGGGTCTCTTGAGTAGGCCGATGAGCATGGATAGAATAGGAAGAAATTCTCTGGGCATGTTTAAAACACAATGCAAGGCTACTGAAATATTCCAAGTTATTGGAAAGAGCTCTGGATTAGGATGTGTGACACCAAGGATGTTGCTCCATGTCTATTGTAAACCAGTTGAATGAGCCTGGCAGGTGCATTAGCCTTCCCAGTTTTAGCCTAGTCTTCTGTGATGAGAGTTTGATGAATGACCTAGTCTTCTCTGAGGATGGTTGTTATGACCAAGTGAAATAGACAGGCAATCCATAGAGGGAGTAAATTTCCTTCAAAAATCTAGCACTGCAAGGTGCTGGGAAAGGGGAAGAGGGTGAGGCTTAGCAAGGAAGCCAAGGCAGGAGTAATTAAGAATCATTCTCATGACTTGCTTATGGGATCTTTGCCTTACCTACGTATGTACTCAGCTAGATACTTCTTTCCCCTTAACTTCCCAATACTCACAAATCACATGGCACTTCTTTTTTAAAAAAAATTTATATTCAATTAGCCAACATGTAGTACATCATTAGTTTCAGATATAGTGTTCAATGATTCATCAGTTGTATATAACACCCAATGTTTCACATGCTCTTCTTAATACCCATCATTCAGTTACCCCTCCATCCACCCACCTCCCCTTCCACAACCCTCAGTTTGTTTCCCAGAGTCAAGAGTTTCTCATGGTTTGTCTTCCTCTCTGACTTATTCCCAATCAGTTCCCCCCACACCCCTATTGTCCTCTGTATTATTCCTTATGTTCCACATATGAGTGAAACCATATAATTGTCTTTCTCTGACTGACTTATTTCACTCAGAATAATCCTCTCCAGTTCTATCCATGCCAGTGTAAATGGTAGCCATCCTTTCTGATGGCTAAGTAATATTCTATTGCAAATAAAAACCACATCTTCTCAGACGTCTGGGTAGCCAGTCAGTTCAGTGTCTGCCTTTAGCTCAGGTCATGATCCCAACGTCCTGGGACTGAGTCTTGCATTGTGTTCCTTGTTCAGCAGGGAGCCTGCTCCTCAGCTGCTGTCACAGTATGACTATTGTGGACATTGCTGCTATGAACATTGGGTTACAGGTGCCCCTTCCTTTCACTACATCTATATCTTTGGGGTAAATACCCAGTAGTGCAATTTCTGGGTCATAGGGTAGCTCTATTTTTAACTTCTTGAGGAACCTCCATACTGTCTTCTAGAGTGGCTACACCAGCTTGCATTCCCACCAACAGTTTAGGAGGGTTCCACATGGCACTTCTTAAGTACTGCTCAAGATTGACAAAAATGGTGTCATAGTTTTGGAGTCAGACAGGCCTTGGTTAGCATGCTAGGTCACCACTTACTAGCCATGTATCTTGATATTTACCCTCTGTGAGCATCAGTTTTTCCCTTTTTGTGGTAAACAGAATCTGTCTCATGGAGTTACCCAAGGTTTGTCAGATGCTTTAACAATGGCTGACACATAGTGGGTGTTCCATGAATCCTGATCCTTTAATCCCATAGTCTTCCTGGGGGATTTGATCTTCAGAGGAATGTAGCTGTGGTGATGTAGGGAGAGACCTCCAACATGGCCAGAGTGGAAAATGACCTAATTAAGGACATTTGGTGGCAAAGAATACTCATTTGTTCACTATTGCGTTTAGCCTAGTACTGGCATGGTCTTGGCACCCAATAAATATTTGCAGAAAGAACAAAACCCAGACCTCTGGTCTCTTGTACCATGTTCTTTCTCACACCTGTCCATCTAATCTATTTCTCTCTCATGGGTCTTTCATACCTAAGACACAAGTATCATGTACAACTGTTTCCCTCCTGTTGTAAGAAGGAAAATGATGGTTTGTTCCATAACAAAACTGGTTGTGAACTTTCCAGTTTTACAGGAAAGAGTGCACAAGCTGAATGGCCTGGCCTTTGTGTTCAGAAAACATACCATTAAAGTTCTTTTCAGATTTAGTATTCCTCGAATCCACAATAAAACTATACATTATTGTCTTCAAAGAGTGTGAGAGGAGGCAGTGAGGGCAGAATTGCAGTGGTCATCCCAGAGTGGCTGCCATCACAGGCTTCTGCTTAGCAGCCATGAGATTTCTCTAGACAGTTGAGTTCAGCCTTCTCTTGGCAGCTCTGACCTTCTGTCATGCCAGCCCCAGCTGGCCAGCTTCCAGCAGGGGGCTATACCTAAACACTCTTCTTTCCCACCTGGTCAAACAGTCATGGGCCTCTGAGATCACTTTCCCTTTTAGAAAAGCATCCATAAGTCTGACAGTGCTGTTCCCAGTTTGGTTCCAATTTCCCAGAGCTGTCAAAGTGGATGCTGCCTTTTCGAGAGTGTGTTAGCGTGGGGGTTGTCACTGTTCCATGGGAGTCTCCTGGGAATTATTATTTGGGGTTTCTTGGCATTTCTGGCTCTTCAGGTGAGGACATGGGCATCAGAATAATGGGACTAAGAGAGGAATGGGAGGTGGGTGTGGGGATTACAGCTGAGAGTCTAATGGACTGGAGATTAAGGAGGGTAGGGATACAAGCGCTAGAAAGCATTGCCTTTTGTTGGAACAGTGACGACAATTTTTTTTGTTGTTGTTATCCCAAGGAATTATGATTTCCAGATTCACAAACCCCCTGCAAACTCCCTTCCCAATGGAATGGAAGCAAACTAACAGCTTTCAAGGAAGTTGTTCTGAGTAGGGGGTATGGAATGGGGCTGTGGCAGAGTCCAGGCAGCTATGGCTATTGTAGCCACTTCTCTGACTGGAAGGTTGTGCTCAGGTCCAGATGTGTTTCCTCAGCACTGAGGAGCAGAGCAGCACCTGCTGTCAATGCTCCCAAAACATCATGCCCTTAGTATTTGCAGATGCTGCTTCTAATGGGAGATGGATAGAGAGATTAAAGCCCTCCAAAAAAAAAAAAAATGTTTCTTCTATGGTGCCTTGACAATAAAGCCTTGGGGATGAGAAGGTTGAAATGGGATTTCCCAAAGGCTTTCCTAGTCAGGACTAGAGTCTGACATGGAAACTACAGTGAAAGTGCTCTGGAGATGGTGAATAAGCTCCATATTTCTTTAGGCTCTTGTGCTTAATTTTGGATCAGGTTCATGAGAGGTCCCTGATAAAATCTTAGAGAAATGAGAGGAATGAGTGGCAATGTGACCAAGGGAAAGTCCACTGGGGTTTGCCTCGTAAGTGCTGGCAGCCCTGTTCCTCTTTAGCATTCCTGTAATTAGAATTTTCTTTCTTTCTTTATGAGTGTCCATTCTTTTTTCATTCTAAATGCCCTAGAATGGAAGTTCAACCTATTTTCTGTCTTGGAATGAGCCCTTTTACAATGGTTGAACCTTTATAACAAGGGCATGACTCACTATTTATCTCTACCTGCTTCCCTGATTGTCTTACCACCCAACTCCAGCCACTCCCATCTTCAAACAAACTCCTCCAGCAACAGCATCCACTGGCCCCCATATTAGCTTTGGTCCAGAGCATTCAAAATCCTAACAAAAGAATTGTTAGGAGATTGCCCTTCTAGGTCTATTGCTGAAAGGAATTTACATACATGTATCACAGAGACATGGACAAGAATAGTCAGAGTGCCACTATTCACAAAAGCAAAAACGTGGAAATAAATCAAATGTTCATCTATGGGAGAGTGGATGAATAAGGCGTATGGTATCCATTCAGTGGAATATTCTATAGCAGTGACACATAACAATATAAATGAATCTCAATAATTTAATATTAGTAGAAAAAATAAATCCCAAGTAATCACACACAGCTAAAAACAAAACAAAACAACACACACACACACACACACACACACACACAACAAAAACAAAACAAAAAAAGAAGCCATGAATGGGCCAAGCATAAGAGTGTGCCATGAACTAAGATTGATTAATCCAATGCTATATTCCTGAGGTCCACTAGGGGAAAAATCCCTTCAGATTGGAGTATGAGTCTTAAAACTTCTCCAAGAAAATGATAGCTGGCTGGGCCTTAGGCATCTTCCTTTCAATTCTTACGCTGATAGGACAAAGGCATAGCACAAGACTCTTTACAACCCTGTGCAAAGGTCAAACTCATTACCTCTTATATTAGTTTCCTTTTGCTGTTGCACAAATTAACACAAATTTAGTAGCTTAACACAACACAAATTCATCACACAGTTTTGTAGGTCATAAGTCTGAAAAGGGTCTCACTGGGCTGAAATCTACAGGCCAGCAGGGTTGCATTCTTTTCTGGAGGCTCTAGAGGAGAATCCTCTTCTTTGCCTTTTCCAGTTTCTGGAGGTTGCCCATTCCTTGGCTCTTAGATGATTCCTCTATCTTTAAAACCAGCTTGAGTCCTTCTCATATCACAGCACTTTCACACTCTCTTCTGTCTCCCACTTCCACTTTTAAGAACCCCTGTGACATTGGGTCCACCTGTAATTCAGTATAATAGCCCCATCTCAAGACCTTAAATTTAATCACACCTGCAAAATCCCTTTTGTCATGTAAGCTAGCATAGTCTGGAGCAGGTTCTGGGGCTTAGACACTGGCATGTGGGAGGAGCATTATTCTGCCTATCATACCGCAGTGGGGACTTCTTTGCTCAGCTCATTTATATTAACTGTTTCCTGTCCCCTCTCCTCCACTCCAGTTGTTTTGGAACCATCTACTTCAAGAATCTGAGGAAAGAGGAATTAATAGACTGGGAAAGCCAAAGTGGGATACATTAAGGGCTTGACTCCATTTCAGAAATCACCAGCCTCTGAGTGAAGTCAGGCTGTATCAGTCTCTAACTCATTTCATTGAGCAAGATATTGGAAGCCTGGGTTATAGTAGCTGGGTGCACCAAGGCATGCAGTCTTGCTTTGGATTAAGAAGCCCTGACAATGTGAATTTAAGAGGAGAGTCAAGAAATTCAAACTATTTTATACAGATGTAATATTGAAGCTGGCAAGCCATGTATTGGAGCCTAGATAAATGGGCAGAATCGATAGCTTCTAGCCAAGAACTGGCAGGGATTTGTCTTTTTCCCATCATCCTTTGCTTAGTAAGATTCTTCTTGGAGCCCATTCTGGGGTTGTGCTTAGGGGGAGCACAACCTATCCAACATAGGGACCTAGAAGAAGTATATTAAATAAATGGAAAATAAAGGAGTTTCCAAAGTATATAGAAAATATGAAAAGGCTTAAAAAACAGAATGCTTAGTATAAAGGAAAATTAAACATTGGGAAGTAAGATAATTATGTCTTCAAGCTTTATCACATAAGTCACCTGGACAAGCCAGTTCCTGTCTTTGGACCTTTCAACTCAATCGTGAGGTATTTATACAGGTCATTTCTCTGTGTGTGTGTGTGTGTGTGTGTGTGTGTGTTTTAGCTCTGCCGCACCATGACTACAGTATTCTTGTTATAAAGCACATTAAGCCATTTTCTGTTGCCTTCTGCTTAATACCAGACTTTGTCTTCTCCTGTTAAACCAGTTTCACTTCTGCTAGTGCCCCCTGCCTGGGCTGGGGCTTCTCAGGATGCCATTTTGGTCATTATGGCACAATGATGGAGTTTGCTCCTGTGGGGTCAGAGAGTTCTCTTCTCAGTTCCACATTGGTTCACACTGGTAGCTAGACATCTGCCACTGTGGGAATATTTACACCACAGGAATGGACAAACACTACAAATCAGGGTCTCCCCATTTCCCCTATCCCACCCCTGCCAGAGCTAATTTACCAGTACCCACCAACTAGATAGCATTACTTCTGCTGATCCCACTGCCGGGAAGTAGGACAGCAGTGTTAGGAGTACAGGCTGTGTGTGGGGTATACTGTCCAGCTTTCAAATCTAGATTTGCCATTTTCTGGGCCACCCTGGGCCTCAGGTAATAATGCTTCATATTTAACGAGGATACTGCCAGTATCAAAGGAGATTAAAACACAAAAAAACTTCACCCATAACCTGGCACATAGTAATCCCTTAATAAGTATGCTATTATTTTTCTATTATTATCATCAATGTTATCTAGTAGGTATTTTATAAAAACGACTCTGGGTGGGATCTGGGTGAATGAGGGAAAATACCTGTTTCTTTTACATTTTTTTCTTTTTCTCTGACTGACTTATCTGTTCCACATTCTAGCATAGTAACGGGGTGGGTGGGGGGAATCAATGCATAACTTTTGTGTGCCAATACTTTTAAAGAGTTTTCAGTGAGCCCCTAATTCACTATTTGGTACTTCTCCCTTCTTCAGTCACCAGGATTCAGACCACAGTCTCTGGTGAGCTTGATTAGGAAGTAACCTTAAGGAGAGATCATGTTGTTCTCAGAATCACCCCTTCTCTCTAAATGCTAAGGCTTTCTCCCTAGATCAGACTTATCTGTTCCACATTCTCTTCACTTATGGTAAGTTCTTTCCCTAAAGCCTCCCCAGTCCTTCAAGGAAATAGAAGCTAATAAGACTGCTCTCTCAAGATCCATACAGTTAGTTCATGGACTGTACTCAAAGAACCTGACAGGAGCCCTGGGAGTCCAAGTCAGTAAGTCAGTAAAGGGATATCTGTTAGCATGAGGTATATGTTGTCTGGGGGTTCTCCAACCTCACTGATAATTAAGCAAGAGAAAATCAGATCAAATTGCATTAATTGTCTGAAATTCTACACAAAAAAGCACCATCTCCAAATGAAACATGTAAAATGGGAACTCTTGAGGGAAACAGGTTAAATATCTTCAAAGGTAAGTTTAAAGTCAGAAAAAAAAATTCTTGTTTTTCAAGTTAGTGATGTTAGGGAATGGCAAATATATGGCATGCATGTTTAATCCTCCCATGGGTGCCCGTGGTAGACACACCTAATTGATCACAACCTTCTTTCTCTGAGCTCATAAGCAGCCTCAAAAAGTGCTCTCAATGCAGCACTCTAGGCAGCCATTATCAATCAATCAGAGTGGCATGTGATATTAAAATATATTTGCCATCCTGAGTTTGGATGAAACAGGGGAATGGATGAGATGCTATTATAAGGTCCTTTCTAAACCTAGAATTCCATAACATTCAATGAACGCATCAATATGAAATTGGATCCTCAAGCCTCTATTCCCAAATCTGTATAAATATCACAATTAATTTGTGAAACATACTTGTAATACCTACTAAAAGGTATTACATCCCACCTAGTAAAATTTTTCATTTCCTCTGTATATCATGTATCCTCCCACTATTTGCCACATATTTTCTCTCAAGAAATATTGGTGGTGGTGGTGGTGGTGATGGTAATTATCACAATTACTACTACCACTACTACTACTAATAATAGTAATAATGTAACCCTATAAGACTAAAAGTAATTTTTAGCTAGCTTGATAAAGCGTAGCATGCCTGTCCTCCCTTTCTCTTCCTGACCTTTCTGAAACGCCAAGACCACTGCCGGTATGTGGAAGGAACTCAGTGAATATTTTCTCCACACCTTTTCCTCCTGATCTTCATTAGCATTTTCAAATATTTCAGCTCTTCAGAGGTGTCAGTCAGGATGGGAAGTACCAATTTTTGAGCAGATGTCTATCAATTCAGCTCTGAGAAAAAGATGCTGGTCCTCATTACCAATGGGTAATGGGTCCTCATTACCAACAGGTAAACAAACATAAAGAAGCACCAGTGATTCTCTATATTTCTGCTGACCCATTTTTTTCCAATTAATAAATTTTTTTAAATTTCTTTTCAGCATAACAGTATTCATTGTTTTTGCACCACACCCAGTGCTCCATGCAATATGTGCCCTCCTTAATACCCACCACCTGGCTCCCCCATTTTTACGAGGTACTTTCTTCACTCTGTTGGACTTGTAGCTCATGATCCTTTGGGGATTTAGAAGCAAAGGAGCTTCTTGATTTTACACATGGCAAACTAAAATCCAAGGTAAGAAAGTGACTGCTGGGGTTTCCAGGAAGGTGGAGTCAGGGTGCAACTCTAACTGGGATCTCCTGGCTGCCATGGAGCTTGAATTTCAGACCATCTCTTTCTGCATTACATTGTGCTAGCAAGTTAGACGCCGTCTGCTTTTAATTTGACATGGTGGACATTCTCATTAAATCAGATCTGGTTTTCAATTACAGATTGAGTTCATTTGTTTTGAAAAGGTCACTGTGTGTTAGCACAATGTTTGCAGGCTGTGTAGGTCAGGATACATTCACTGTAGAATACATCCACAACTGTACATGGCTGTGTACACATCTGTATTTGCATTCTCTCCCACACATGAATACCCAGCACAGCACACACTTGTTAATTTAATTTATTTATAAACATAACCTGCCAAATTTTGAGATGATGGATGATTTGGGGCTTTAATAAATCCAACATTGAATGAGCCCAAGAAATTGTCTAGTGTCAGCTTTTCACTAAATGCAATTAGTCATGTGGAAATATTACAGATATAAAAAATAATCTTCAGCTGAATTTCATAAATTTGGTAGAGTACACAGAATAAAGGCAAGCTGCTTGTTTGGAAAGAAAAAAAAAGAAAGAAGGTGGAGAGAGATAGAAAGAGAGCGGGGGTGGGGGGAAGAAGAAGAAGAAAAAGGAGGAAGAGGAGGGGAGGGAGGAAGAGGTGAGAACGAAATATTGACAAGAAAGACAGAAAATCCCATTGCCCTTGGGATTGCATTAGTTATTCTTTCCTGTATGTATGGCATAAGTAGTGGTGCTCTTCTCACAATTCTTGCCTAGCATATATTTGGTAATGCAGATGGAATGACAGCCCCTCATTTTTGTGCCCTCTCTGCCTTGCTTTCACACTACTTCATTTCCCCAGCAGTCATCAGAAGGGGACCCAGACAACTTCCTCCAAAAGGGAAAGCAATTAGTGAATATAGTTGACCCCAAATCTCTTTCTGCCTTCCATCAGTAAACTGCATACACAACTAGAAATTACCCTGCTATTCTCAGATTTTTCCTGCTCCCCATGTCTTCTTCTTCCCCAATATTACCCATCCTCCAGAGCTTTGGTTGAAGGTCCTGAACAGAGACAGTCCTGGGGGAAATGATCCCGTTGATGAATGATTTGTCCCCTGTGCAGGTCCCTTTCTCATGCATTTAACTGTGAGCTTCCTTAAGACAGGAGCCATGCCTTATACATTCCTGGGTCACCAGTGCCTGGCTCAGACTTGGCACACAATTGCAACACAATGAATGCTTGTTGAATGGATAAGTTATTTTGGCTTTCCTTATCTCATCTGAGAGAAGATTCCCGGGATCTTATATTTAGCCAGATTCACTAGGATCTTCTAAATAAGTTCTTACGTGGTCTATGCCATCCCTGCCAGAAAGAGCTGTATTTTTGAATAGGAAATAGAAAGAGGGCAACTTAGCTCAGAATCTTTATTCTCTAAATAGCAGAATTATCTAAGTTTTGGTGGAGCATTTTCTGGAGATCATTGAGGTTGACCCCCGATGTTACCTTACCTAAGCTAAGGTAATTAGCTGTGTATTGATTGTTTCCTGCAAAGATGCCTGTGACAGAGCATGACAGAGTGTCAGGCACATGGACTCAGCTGCTCTAGCCTTTACTCATTCTGTGGGCAAGGGCACCTTAAGTTACTTAACTTCCTGCACCTCAGTTTCCTAATCTGTAAAAGGGGGTGGTAATACTTACATTATATGGTTGCTGGTGAAAATTAACTGAACTAACAGATGTAAAGTGATTTGAACAGGGCCTGGAACATAGTAACTACAGATGGTCCTTGACTCATAATGGTTCGATTTACTAGTTTCCCCACTTTACTATGGTGTCAAAGCAATATGCATTCAGTAGAAACTGTACTTTGATTTTGAATTTGGATCTTTTCCCAGGCTAGTGATATGCAGTATGATATTCTTGTGAGATGCTGAGCCGTGGCAGCCACAGCTCCCAAACACGTCATCATGAGTGTGAACAACTATACACTGAAAGCCATTCTGCACCCATACAACCATTCTGTTTTTCACTTTCAGCACAGTATTCAATAAATTACATGAGATTTTGAACATTTTATTGTAAAAGAGGATTTATGTTGCATGATTTTACCCAACTGTAGGATAATGTAAGTGTTCTGACCATGTTTAGGCAACTGAGGCTAAGCTCTGATGTTCAATAGGTTAGGTTTTTTCAATTTGCGATTTGTTCAACTTAGATTGATGTTATCCGGTTGTAACCCCATCATAAGTCAAGGAAGATGCGTATTGTGTAAGAATCAGCTGTTATTTTTCTATACCTCATTCTATAAGAGTGTGAAATGGGAATAGTACACAACTTTCACATGTCCCATTTGCATGATACTGAGCATAACATAGCAAGTGCTATATCTGAAGTAGGGGATTCATTCAGTGGATTAGGGAGACTATGCCATTCATGTTTTTAAATCTAGCACTGGAAATTAGTATAATGGGACAGAACTTGCCTGGAACATTCTCATCAGGGGAAAGATTGTCCTCAAGAAGGAAACAAAAAGATGGCTGTGCAGTCCCTTCGATTCTGAGTTATTGAACATGGGGGTAAAAATCCTGAGAGCAATAAACAGAATTTGGTGCATAAACTGTGATTTGAGGAGCAAGTCCTGCAGTGAAGTTGGGGCTGGCTTTTAAACTTAATTATGCACATGTTTTTCTGGCACAGTTTATTGAATCATATGATGTAAACCATAAACAAACACTAAAAACCTGGCTGGGTTGATAGCTACAAGCTACAAAATGGTCTTCAAAGATCAAATATTTATTCCAAAATCCCAGGAGCCAACCTCTCTGCATTAAAGTCAAAAGCAAATGATCCATTCTTCCTCAACAGTAGCTTATGAATCTTCTCCCTGACTGGAATATGCACAGAGAAATTACTGTCCCCCCCTCGTGCCACGCAGCATGGAGGAGCCAATTTGGGTGACACACACCAAATGGATAATCTAAAGGATTAGTAGCTTGCCTTGGTGGTGAATTATCTCTGCAGAGTTTGACATAAATCAACCTCGTGATGCACCATTCGGGGAATGTAAAAGCCTGGGCTCCCCAAATAGTTTTCTGGATTCCCTCTTTCAGGGCCTCATTAGGACTGGGACATCCAAAACACTCGGCAGGGTGGCTTCGAGGGTGGCTAATGAAAAAAAGAACGAAGATATTTCCTCTGCTGCCTGCTACAAACAGTTTCAAGATTAGCTGCTAAACCCGGGTCTCCTCTTCATTTTCAAGAGTAAAAAGGCTCTGCTCTGCTCCCCACCCCCACCCTAAAGCTGCTGCCTCCTTGTTAATTTCCATTCCCTTTAGGAGCAGAAATGCAAGCTGGTAGCACCAGGTTTTCTGTGGGTTCTGTGTTGCTCCTTAGAAGATGAGGTTTTTTGGTTGTTTTCGTCTTTTGCTTTGTTTTGTTTTTATGGCACAATTCACAAGCCAGCTCAAAGTTCATAACTCTGCCTGTAGCTGGTAGCTTGGCCTGTGTGTTTTTATAATAGTTCTATTATAAAAGTTCTAAGGGTAAGTATAATCTGGGTGTGGCGGCCCACTGAGGGAATTCACCCTCCTGTTGGGAGCTTGGGCTACCCACAGTGACCATCTGGCCCTGCTCATCTTCCATGGCCCACAAGTCCAGTCCAACCTACCAGATAATAAAAGTTTGATAGAGATATGTAGATTCAAGCCAAATCAGGGACAGCTAAAATAAACAAGCACTCCTCAGAAGATTCTGCCAATACACTGAGGTTTTGAGCATCTTGTCTGTGATGGCCGTGAAGCACGTGTGGGCCTGCAGTGTATGCCGACTGCGGGGACACTGAGGAAAAAGCCTGTGGTTATCATTGCTTTTCAGACCACCATTTCCTGTCTCCCAGTTCTGGCGTGTTTTGCCTACTCCAGTATAATTCTGTGTACTCTAAATAGATATGGCCAGTTGAGGTCCTAGTGGCCACGCGTAACAAAGACAGATTTAGTTTATCCTACCTATTGCTTTGTTTCATTTAAAGAGCCAGTATTTCAATTAAAAAAAAAAGATACTCTGTTTCTCAGGAAAAAAAAAATCAGAAGATAGCTCATTGCCCGTTTGAAATACTCCTTCTGTTCCCTGCTTAGTTGAGCATGCTTTCTTCAGGGCACCAGAGTCCCCACTGTTTCCTACTCCCCCCAACTAGTAAAGCCCAGCCCTTTCCCCACCTTAGCACCTGTCCGGCCACTTAGACATGTAAGTGCGCGGTCCCTGACTATTTCAATAACTTCCATGGTGTGGCTAGAGTGGGGCCACCCTGTCTGAGGAGAGCACCAGCTCCAAAGGCCTATGTCCTTAGGTCCACTTTTGTCAGAGCAGAGCTCCTGTTCCCAGGAGTTATTGACTCTCTAGTCGTTGATGAGGCTCAGGGACACTGCTTCAGCTCTCATTCTTCTGTGGCCAGGACTGGTCAAGAAAGACCTGGGACCTCGGTTGCTAGTGGCCATAGTTGAGGCCTCCTTGACTTCCACAATTCCTCTGTATCAGGCAACCAGAACTAACTGCATAATACCCAAACCCCAGAGCCAGCGGAAGAGGATGGAGGACAAAATATCTACTCCAGGGCCCTCCCGCAGAGAGATCCAGAAAGTGTTGGTAAACCCTGACAGAAGAGTTCTACATGGGTTCAGTGGGCATCAGGGTACAAGAATGCCTCCGTGGGAGATAGAGATACCTCTGAGTATGTTGGAATGTGGGGAATGCTAAGGACTTCTGATGCCAGTGTGGGGCGCTGGTGAGGAACCTGGCTGGTACATTAGTTTGCTATGGATGGCTGCTGGCTCTTTTTCAAAACACTGACTGTGGTCTTTGGGGTCTTTTGTGGCCCTGTAACTGATACCACACTTATTTGTATTCTCTTTACACACAAGATACCATTGCAGCCTTTTCTCAATTCTTGAACTTCCAAGAGTTGGTTACCTTAGATGTAAATGTTCTTTATCCCCTTCTCTATGTGGTTATGACACTATTCTGTAAAATATCCCCGTGGACATGCCACATTTAACCCACACACTGGTGCCTATTCACTCCTGCCCCTGCCTCCGTTTGTAGATGAGGCATTGTATCTCTGTGCATTGTCAAGCTGCCCATAATGGACAAAAGCCCTGCGTATATAAACTGGTTTCGGGGAGCATTAGTCAAGGCTCCTCGGGTTCTTATCTACCACTGACACTAAGGGTGTAATGGGAGTGGAGTTTAAGAATATGATTCTAATAAGATATACTTAGCATGAAGCCTCCTCCTACTGATGGCACAGGCTAACAGTCTTCCACCAAACACCCCTTTCAGAGAGGGGACCGGTACTTTCCTTCATTGCCACCTCCTCACATTTTCTGCCACCACCTATATCTTGAAAGTTTGTCAGGACTTGAAGGATTTGAGTGTTGTTCAGGAAGTCCACTGGAATACCAGCTGGTAGCTCAAGGACAGGAGGAGGTGTACCTTAACTGGTTATGACAGTCCTGCAAGATATCCAGGAAGGAGTTACTGAGGAAAGTCAGGCCCACTCTTGTCTCCTGCAGGGGACCTTATTCAGGACCCCTTGAGATGATGGTTCCTCCAGTGCACTTTTGACTCTAGCTCATCCCTTTGGCCCTTCTCCCCTTATAAAGCCCAGTTCACAGGGACTCTGCTCTCTGGATAAGACTCTGGGGAATTTGCATATGTGGTGGAAGGTATGATGGATTCTGAGCAGAGGCTAACCAGCTCTATCCACTGGCATTCTCAGAAATCAAACAAGCCAAGTTTTGAGGTCTACTTCGCACACATGTGAGAGTGTGTTGGAGTTCTCCATTAAGTAGCCTTGAGAAAATCTCATCCTGCTCCATGCAGAGGAACGCTTCTCATCACCACTCGCTTCTCATCACCATGTTCACACCACTCAGGTCACTTCTCCAAAGTCACTTCTCCAACCTGTACTTTAAGACACCTAACTTTTACTTTCTCCTCATTTCCACAGTAGACTTCAACACAGACTATCCAGGACGGGGCCAGCACTCCTAGGCTCCCATTACGTGAAATGAGGGGTTAAGGTGAAAAGAATGTTTGTTTTCCAGTCCAGCCTTGGTTATTCTGATGGAAGAATCTGTCCTTGTTCCCTAAGCCCTGTCTTAACAGGTGCTCTTCCCTTCCTCCTTGACATTTTTTTTCTTACTCAAAGCCACTACAAGCCTCTTTGTTAGTGTCTTCTGAGCCCCTGCCCACTGTCTGGCTGAGGTGCTAAAAGAGGGAAGAAATGCCCTGGTAGCAGGCCGCAGACAGAAGCAGCCACTACATCAGGGAGGGTAGATAATCCACAAATTGGGTAGCAAGCCAGTGAATAAATACACATTGATTATGTTCATTTAACTACCAGTATAACTGCCTATGGGGAGGATGGACTAGTGGAAAAAAAAAATTGATGAGCTGGTTAATGTGGCTTATTGGCGAGACAATTTTAATGTCATGCGGCTTTAAGAGTCTTGTTTAAAAAAAATTAATGTGGAGATTGCATTTTAATGGGTCTGAGTCCATAAGCAGCGGGTTGCAAATATGTGTCTCCAGGGGCAGTTCCTGCATTAGGCTCTTTGCTCTGAGATCCTCTGGGGTGGAAGAGGGTAACATACCATATTGGTTATTTGTTAAATGTCAAGGGTGCTGGGCAGGGTGCAGAAAATGCAGTCAGGTACAGTATATGGGCTGCTGTGTGGTGGCTCCTGGCTGCTGAGCAGAAAGAAAACCATAATGGACTTGGAAGACACTTGGAAGAGCTTAGATGGCATCCAGAGAAAAAGAGAGGGGACAGGGGGAAGAAAAGGAAGAGAAGAAGAAGAAGGAAGAGGAAGCAAGAGCAAGGAAGAGGAAATCAGCTAGTCCTGTTACTAAAATACACTCTATCCTGTATGTCATTTTTCACCGCATCTTACCAATGTATTTAACTCTAAGCTTTATTCAAGTCCTTCAAGAAATCTTTATTGGTCCCCTGCAACTCACAAGCATTTATCGTACTAACTGCCTCATTGGGTGATATTTTATGTATCACTGCAACAGTAATTTACTCTTGTGTTAAGTGTTATCTATTTTTCTTCAAATATTTTACAAGCTCCTTGAGGGCAGGTTTTGTCATCCACCTATCTCTGCATGCCCCATAGTTCCTAGCACAATGTTGGAACAAAGAAGGTGCAAAGTCAATGATTATAACCAGCACCTGATTTGAAATTGAAGTCTCATGCACCTTGGTTCCTCCCTGCTTTATTGTCTACTCTCTAAAATTCTCCCTCTCCTTGATTTCCAGATTCCAGTCCTAAAAAGAGTCGTGGGAAGGGCCCTCTCCTGCCATCTCTTTTATAATCTGAAATAAGCACACTCAAAGTCACAGGCTTGTCCTCAAAAGCCTGGGAGCTCTCTTCCCACACAACTGGAGCTCCTGACCGTCCATAAAAAGCCACTGCACAAGCTCTCCCTTATGAAGGGAAGAGAAGCCCTACAAGGCTCTCTTTTCTGGCTTCCTTGTTTCTGAGCTTGTTCTTAAATATGGAGCTCTCTTCCTAGATGGCTCCTTCAAATGATCAGTTAGATAGTCTCTGGGTGTTCAAGGT
Source organism: Lontra canadensis (assembly GCF_010015895.1). NCBI lineage: Eukaryota > Metazoa > Chordata > Mammalia > Carnivora > Mustelidae > Lontra > Lontra canadensis. Next base: position 28,798,940 of record NW_022631004.1, on the reverse strand, counting down.
ACAATGCTCATTTGGGCAAACCCCTTTGGCTCCTTGTGCGGTAGCAATTCAAGAACAAACGATCCTCACCCTTGTACCTGTTCTGTTTCTCAGTATCCTGCTTGTCTAAGAAGGAGATGAACAAGACTTGTTATTAAACTACTCACCTGAGCAAGAGAAACCAAGCTGCATTCTCATGAGATCACCCTACCTTTACACAGGGCACCAAGGTGTGAAATATTGGTAAACAAATTTTCGTATTGCTATCATTTAGGAAATCCATGTATTCCCAGAAATATGGAAAACAGTCAATTTCCTTTTTACCTTCGATTTCCCCCTTCCCTGAGTATTTCTTAAACTCTCAGTTCCTTTACACTTGGCTTAAGAGCAATCCCTTTCAGCCCTATAGAGCTTTTAACTTTTCAAAGCATTTTCATACCTTTAATCTCATTTGATCCTTGGAGTATCCCTGTGAGGTAGGTAGGGCAAGCATTATTAAACCTATTTGAATAATGAGCAAAAGAGGCCCAGGAAGATGAAGTGTCTTGCTCCTTGTCTCCTGAGAAGGGACCCTTGTTTTCTGACTCCTGGGTTAGTGCTTTTTTTTTTTTTTAAATTCCAGGGACCTAAGTGATTTGGCCACCCCCTCTCCAAGCTCCCGTGTGTCCTGCCTCCAGCAGGAGAGAGAGGAGAAGGGAAGGTTATGTAGGAATGGAGGTATGGGGGAGGTGCAGAAGGAAGAAGGTCCACAAGGGGAAAATGCTTACATGGCTTTGATATCGATAGCCACTCATTAGAAAAGGAAAGGTCAGGGCACTTGCCGATAATGATGCTTGCATTATGGTGCTTAATGGAAATGGTACAGTATTGCCCCATCAAAAGCTAATCTGCCCAGAGACACCCAGGCCCAGCACAGCAAGAATGAAATTCCCACTGGGGCCAGCTCCTGGAACTGAATCCAAAGCCATTAGCATCAGAAGGCCCAGGCCATGCATCCAGCCTATCCTGCTGAGTCAGACAGTGTAATGACTTCAGCCATTAGTGGGGCCAGGTGGGGACTACAGAAGTAGCCCTAGAGACTAGATGCTTGGTTAGATTCATTCAGGCTGCCAGCAAGGATGTTGAGATGCTGCAAATAGGGGCTATAGAAAAAGGAACAGAGGACCCTCTTTGCCCCCATTTCCATGGAGGTCTTGGCTTAAAACCTCTGCCTGTTCTCTAAAGCGCAGGTGAGCATATTTTTCCTTGCCAAACTCCACTGTAAGCATAACTATGCTCAGGTCTCCCCTAGAGCATCAGGAAGGTCTGTCTCCCTCTTGCCTGTCTAGCTTTCTTTAAGTTCAGGGTGGGTGGGTTGGTCCCTAGACCTCACACATCCACCAATAGCATCATCTCTGGTAGCTGTGACTGAGGTGGAACAGGAAGGCTGCTGTGGTACCACTGGACTGTGGCCCTAAGAACACTGCATGGGAGTCTGGATGCTTAGGAGCTAAACCAGTTTCTGTATTAGCTACTGTGTAATGTTGGCCAAGGCTCTGCCTTTCCATGCTTACTAGTCTCTCTGACAATGGGGGTGTCAATAGATGATCACCAGGTGGCTATGAGGCCTTGATTCCATTTGGGAAAAGTGGGGTTGAGGGGTGATGTATCAAAGTAAGAAGAACTTTAGAGGCAAAACATCACTCTTCTATAGATGACAGGACTTCATTTTTTCCCTAAGGCAGCATTGCCAATCAGTGTCCCAGGAGACATGGTACATTAGATTTTCTCTCAGGGTCTTGCTACTTCAGACAAAGCACAGGCTCCTGTCATTAAAGTGTTTAGAGATGGAGAAGAGTTCACTTAAGACCTCTGCATTAATGTGCTGTCTGGCTCTTGCAGTCCAGGGTACCTCAGAGACCACTGCTTCCCAGGTGACCTATTACTTCTCTTCCTTTTGTCTTGCCCTCTCATGGTAACAGGTTTTCCTTGACATATGGCTGCTATAGTATTAAAGCCCAGTGCTCCAGACCCCTCAGTTGTCATCACTAACAGCATTCTTTCCAAAGGCCTATCCCTCTCTCATCCATATATCCTGACGGTTCACAGTGAGTAAGGGTTGGAAACCCTTGATGAGCAGGTTTTATAGAAGAAAGAAATAAAGTCCAGAGAGAAGAAAGTGCAGTTAGAGCCAGTTAGGGGTAGATTCTGGAATAGAACCCCACTTTTCCAAAGTCAGGATCTTCTCATATGGAACAAAGTGATGGAATGGAAAAGATATGATATGATCATAGCACTTCTCCATCCAGCTAAATCTCTAAACCAACCCTATATCATAAAATACCCTTCAGAAGATACCTATCACCTTATATATGTAATCCACTTACTTTTTCTACAGGATCTAGATCTATGCTGAACTGTATGGTAGTCACTGGTTATCATGTGGTTATTCAGTTAAAATTGAATAATTAAATTAAATTAAAGATTAAATTCTTCAGTTGCACTAATCACATTTCAAATGCTCCAAAGCTACATGGGGCTAGTAGTCATCATGTTGGACAATGCAGATATAGGACATGCCCATCATTGAGAAAAATTCTGTCAGATAGTGTTTCTGGAGAGCTGAAGATTATTTCTTTTATTTTTCAGAGGGAGAACTAAGGCCTAGAGAAGGGAAAGGACAGTAAGTTGTCTCAATCCTGCAGTCAAGGATTGCAAGGAGGACCCTACCTGTTGTTTTAATGAATCCCAAGCCTTTGCCAATAAAAACCAATGATTGTTTTCCATTTGACGGTCCCTGGAAGTGGAGGTACCCAAATTTCTGTTTAGGTGGCCTACAGAAAACAACCTGATTGAGAAGAAGTTCTTGATACAATGTTTTCATATTAGTTTATATAAGATTAGGAAAATATTGCCCATTCATTATCAAAGATTGAGGGAGAATAGATGGAGATATGAAGGTTTGACTACAGCCACCCTCCATGCCACTCTGTAAAACAATTCTTTTTTTTTAAGATTTTATTTATTTATTTGACACAGAGAGATCATAAGTAGGCAGAGAGGCAGGCACAGAGATGGAGAGGGGGGAAACAGGCCCCCTGCTGAGCTGAGAGCCGGATGCGGGCCCTATCCCAGGCCCCTGAGACCATGACCCGAGCTGAAGGCAAAGGCTAACCCATTGAGCCACCCAGGCGCCCTCCATGCCACCGAGTAAACTGTGTTTCCACTTCATTTTTAACAAGTAAAGAGAAAGTTGTAGAGGATTGTCCCATTCCCACAAAAAAGCAAGCTAACAAACAAAGACTTTGCTTAACATACTTGAGTCTTACTTTGTTTATCCAATTTTGACCACAGTGGCTACAGGAAATACATGCTATGCCTTTATTAACAGAAATATAGAATTTAAAGGATAGAAGTAAAAACCAAGGTCTACAATGAGTGGTCAACACTCTATCTGTGTTGTTCTATGAGGGTTCCTTCTAGGACTAGAGGTAAATAGATACACATTATAAACCATACTGAGAGGGGTAGAACAAGAAAATAGGAATGTTTAACTTAGAGATAAGAGAGCTTAGGTAGAATATGTATATTCATATATAAATCTGAAATGTTGTTGATTGGATAAAACTGTAACTGCTGTGTTTGTTCCCAATGGATAGAGCTTCAGTTTATTTTCAGCTTTGTTATTATTACTTTATATTAAAGTCTCATTTTCCTTAAAATAGCATTTGAAAAATTTCACTGGAACTACATGCTAAAGACAGGTTGACTTCAGAAATGAGATGACATCTGACAAAGATGTTGCAAAAAGAGTCATAGTACTGACTAGACAAGGGTAAGGCTCCTCTTTTCATTAGTCAGGGTAAGTTTTGTTGTTTCCTCTTATTTTATTATCTGCCTTATAGATTTTAAAGGTGTGAGGAAGTTTCAGGGAAGAAACAAATAAAGGGGAGTTCATCATGCTGCCTTTGGGAAAAAGCACAGGGGAGGAGAGCTCTGATTTGAGGCTGAGCTGAACACAGTGCAGCAAGCCCTCTGCTCAGAGGTTCCATCACTTCCCACATCTGCCTCAGAGCTGGGGATGGCCTGGCTACTCCCAAACTCCCTTCTCATTCTGGAAGCAACAGCCTGGCTCTAGATACTATCTGAGATAAATAGACTGTTGGAGTGGTACAGAAGTCTCAGAGTTCAATTTCTTTCTAAGTCTTTGTTCAGCTTTTAGCAAAAGTAATGAAATCAAGAAAGAGATGGGAATGATTCAATATCTCCAATCCTACCCTGCCTTAGTGAGAACAGCTTCTTTCCCTGGTCCTCCAGCTAGACAGGAACTTGTGGAGAAGTTTTCCTACCCCTCCAGGATTTCTACTTGCCTCAGGCCCCCAGAACACATAGAAGGGTTCTATCAACACAGCCATTTATGTAGAACCAAAACTTTCATTATTGAGGACATATGGATCATCATAATCATCATCATCATCATCATCATCATCATAGTTGAACAGGTCCACTTGCTCTAGAACATGTTTTCAAATAGTGTTTCACAGAGCCACTGAGGGGTTGAAAGAAATCTGATGAAGGAAATCTCACAGCTGCACCTCCCCACCCCAAATCAGAGATTTTAGAAGATTCCAAGGAAGCAGTGTTATAAATAGCATAAGAGTCTTGAACCAATAATCCTTCTTTCTGAAAAGTCTTCCAAATCATTGCAGGCATCAGACATTAATACACCGTTCTATCTGGTTACACAGAAGAGGGTAGTCACTCAATGCCATGCCAGGTCAATGTTGGTTTCCAGCTCCCTCTCACTCACCCCTCTATGAGAGTCTTAAGGCCTTTTCCCACTGTTTTTAGGCATCCCATCTCCTTGGCATGGGTCAGTTGCTTCATGGAATCTTTGTCCTTCTAAGGAACCTCAGAGGTTAGGCCACACAGAATCACTTCCAACCAGCTCCCACTGACAATTCACCTATGGCAAGTTCCTAGGAACTATTGGCTGACAAGAGTTTTGAAATGTTACCCCTCCTTGGAATGAGTGAGTACCCTGGAAAACCATAAAACCGCTCAAAGGAATGAAGGAATGAATATTTTGGAGCAGAGTGGAATGCTTAAAAATCTTTGACTTCCACCCGGTACATGACCATTTGTGATACCCTCTTAAATATCAACCAATAATTAGAGAGTGTAATGACTATGTTTATGGTTTGGTTCTTGCTCTGATCTCATAAGGCCAATGGGCATATGGAACCCTTGCAGTAGATTGCTCCTGCAACAGAGTTTCCTTCTTCCAGTCAGTTTTGGCCAAAAACAATGAGATTTCCTGAAATTATATGTAACTAAATTATATATAAACTAAACTGAGTGCAGTGTAAGATTATCCCACTATGTAGCACAATCTCTAGCAGAAGTTTAAAGCTACTGTATTATTCTCCAATTTAGCAAAGAGGTGGAGTCTCTACACAGTATGGTTAGAAATCTGAAACTCAAAACTCTCTACAACAGAATTTTTAAACCCCTGAGCTGAAGCTACCTTCACAACCTGAAAAGTCACTTTGAAGATTATCTAAGATGACCCCTAAATTGATCCCCTAAATTGTGTTTTTCAGGAAATGTACATCCCCACTGCCTTTTATGCCATGTATTCAAGTGAATATCTTTCTTTCTCAGTTTCAGTTTCACTGAGAAAGACAATTCTGTGTTCACCAAGTTCTCTTTCATTTTCTTCCTAGAAACAGTTAGGCTTATTTCCTGGTCTTTCCCGGACTGAGTTCTGTTCTATGAAATGTGGATAGATGTCGTGTATATAACTTCCAAGCCTAGCCCCTGCACATCTACTATTCTCTCTTCACTTCAATTACTAACTGGATATGAGCATCCAGCAGGGGACTCTGAGACCCTGGAAGATGGAAAAGTCACAAATTGCACAGATTCTGGGTTGCTAGATCATTGCTGAGTCACTCAGGAGAATAGCTTGACCGGAGATACCGGCAATGGACCACGTCATAAAACAGAAATATAATTTTGTAGTGGTAAGTCACAGAAATTTGGAACTGTTTGTTACAGCAGTTAGCCTGCCTTAATACATCATTTCACTGAAGCTACCAACTTTTATCTAAAAAGATTGCAGTTCACATAAAATGCTAGGAATCAAAGGACTCATACTTATGAAATAAAATTTTGCTGTAATATATTGGAAGTGCAATGGATAGGAGCTGAACGATCTTCTAGTCATACTGACCAGGGTTCCAACCCTGACAGGAACACCAGTGAGATTGGTTTCCAGGCCAGTTTGATTCAGGAAGGGTTTTATCCAGGTAACTTCTGGTGGGGTTACCAAGGTTATCAGAAATGGAGATACCTGTCCATATGTCCAAGATCATAGTCAGGAGGTCAAGTCTGAGGGCCAAATAGAACCAGCAGGGAGAAGTGAACAGCATGACTAACCAGTCCTTGTCAGGACTATCCAGAGCAGAGTGAACTGGAGCCAGAAACGAGTTGAGGTAGATAGTTCAAAGCTGAGGCTGTGAGTGGCAGTTGTGTGCTGGAGATTTATGAGGCTGGTTTTGTGTGGGACCAGTCAACCTAGTGGTTTCAAGGCAAAATAGTTAATGAGCCAATCAAGAAATGATCCTAGTTAAATCTTAATCATGCTATGAGACTTATTTTCAGGATAATTTTTTAAATCAAAAATACCTTTAAAAGTTTAATTGGTTAACATAAAATTTATATCTTTTAGGCAGAGAAATATATCATCCATTGACTGATTTGCCATATATAAGAAATGTCTTTGAAAGAAGGTATTCTAAGAATTCCAGAAAGGATCTATGAAGCAAATTGGCTGAAGAGAGTGAGGAGCTCTGGGCCTGAATACCCATCTGAGTACTGTAGTACAAACTCAGGCAAACCACCCATGTTTGCTTTAGTTTTCTCTTCTGTAAAACTAGAGGATTCTCCCTGGGGACAAACTGAAAGTCCTTTCCAACTCTAAATTTCTCTGTGGTATTACCTTTCGTAAGCATGTATGTGTGACAAGATAGAGGAGAAAGAAAATATGTCTTCCCTGCTGCTTGTTAGCTCTGGGCACAGATTGTTACTCATTAGGGAGTGGCCTGAGACGGTGTCCGGACAGCCCAGCCCCACTACATATTGGGGACTCACATAGCAGCTGTCTCAGGAAATCTCTCCTGAAGTTCATGTGGCGGAAAGAAAGATCAGAGACTTTTGAGATGGACACAAATGGTTCCCTCCTCAGCTGTTTTAGTCTTCGACAAGCCCTTTAGCGTCCCTGAGCCTCAAGTTCCATTCTATGAAGTGGGGAATAATAGTGAAGCTCTCTGGGAGCTTGGGACCAACACAAATCACTTCCGTTGTTTGAGTCTCCTGATTTATTAAACAAATGAAGAGATGCCTAAACAAATTTAGCAACAATAAGAACACATTTTAAGTGTTTACATTTACATGAATTTACTTTAAGTAATTTACATTAAGTGTTTACATACTAACATCTTAAATATGTATACGCATTCGGGGGTAACATCATTTGGCAACACTGAGGCCCTTTGTAGAAGTTAAAGCCTGGTCGAGAGGCCCTCCTCCCCTTTAAACCCCTACCCATTCATTCCATCCTCTGCCACATAGCTTTCTTGTGGAAAAGAATTCAATGAGAAAATGGTTTCCAGCTGTCTGGAATGACATAGAAAGCTAGCACTCAATAAATGGCAGTTATTATTCCTAAGGTGACTGTATAGACAAATCTGAAGCTCAGCAAGACCTTGCAGACAACTCAACGTCTCCCAGGGGTGTGCAGTGTAGACTGAGGGTCTGCCTGGGACAGGCGTCTCCTTGGGTCTCCATTGTTCTTTCCAGCTAATCATCTGGCTGCTGTAAAATGTCCCTAAACTCTGCTCCTCTCAACCAGACCCCCAGCTCCTTGGCTGTGGAGCCAGCCAGCACCAGGAGGGCCACTTGAGTCTTCATGCAAGTACACAGAGGATCCCTCCTGCTCCTTGGCATTTATTTACTGCAGATTATTTATTGTGGAAATATGAGATGGATGGTTAGGGAAGGAGAGAACAAACAAACTTACCTTCCTCGCCTGCCTGAATGTGTTTGAATTCCTACTTGTACACGCTGAAATGTCTATAATTTACTTTTCAGTTTTGCAATGTTTATGGCTTTTATGTCATTTGAAGGTTATTTATAACAATTATATAAGGAAGCAAAGTGCCATAAACTGAAGTAATTTACTGTAAAATATCTGAAATGCTAAAATACCAAACGGTGCATTACTGTAGTGCTGGTACTGCTCTTGGAAAAAAAGAAAAAGGGGGAAATCATCTAAAAATATAGCCTCTACCCCATCAGCTAGTCTATTACATTCATCTTGCAGAGATTTATAAACTCAGGAGCAACTGGCGAGTATTAATTTAATTGCTTTAGGGAGGGGCTAGGAATAGAGAGAACATGGCTCTTTGGTACAGCACTCATGAACTCAGATGGGTTATTTTGAAGCAAAAAGATGCAAAGACAACCAGGCAGAGTGCCCATCAAATCAGCCATGACCTCTGCTCCTTCTTCTAAATTTTGATGTCTTGAGTCCAGATGACATTGTAGAGCTGATAAAGACAGCAGGGGAAGAATTAGGGAGCAATGAGTCTGAGTCTGGCTTGTTAGTTTCAGAAAGCCAATCAAGTAATTTGAGAGGTTGATCATTGCGGGATTAAGGTCTGACAGATACCTACCCTAGGAGAGACAAGACCCTCCCAACCAGGGACAGGCCTTCAAGCTTTGCAAGAACCATATAAAACAAGTTTTTCTCACCCATCCTTTTATTTACTGATTCAACAAGTGTTGAAAACCTGCTAGGGTCAGGTGCTGGAAATGCCATGGTGGGCAAGGAGTTGCAGCCCTCAGGGAATTTAGAAGTTTGGTGATATATCCCCCACAAAGTTGATGATTCCACAGAGTCCAGCCTGAGCATGGAACAAGTTAGCTTACTGAAGCACCCGAGGAGACAACTGTACTGTAGAAATATGGAAAGTGTTTCCTCTAGGAAATGCCAGGGTGGCTTGCTCTTGGAGTAGGTTGCTGGGGCTTAGAGCTGGTAAGTAGGGATCACTTCACACTCAGCTGCCCCTTTCCTTTGCTTCAGTCTGGAAAGGAAACAGTTTTTGCTAGGTCTGTTCACGCAGTGCTCTGCTGAAAGTAAAACTGCCTGTGGTCATTTATCAACCTCAACTAGCCACAAAGAGACTAATGAATTTCAGGTCCATCACTTCTGTGTGAACTCTAGGGACCACTTCTCAGTTGTAAACCCCTTGCCAGAGCTCTGGAGTGGTAGAGATATAGGTATTTTCTCAGTTAGAGAAACAGGAGGGTAATAAAGAGGTATGATATGCAGGTTATTTAGAATCTTGTCTACTAAGTGAGATTTAGTGGCTGATAAGAAAGACAGCTTTCTGTCCCCAGATCATCCCCTTCTGGTACACACAAATATCCTTCAAAACCACAGTAAAATCTAAAATCCTTCATTATCTTCCTCCTCCTTACCAGGCCTTTATTTATTTACTTATTTTTATTATGATATGTTAGTCACCATACAGTACTTCATTAGTTTTGATGTAGTGTTCCATGATTCATTGTTTACATATAATGCCCAGTGCTCATTGCAATATGTGCCCTCCTTAATACCCATCACCTATCAGGCCTTCTGTGTTTTGTTTGTGTGTTTTAAAAAGTGAAAACAAGTGTTCAGCTTGATGAATTATCACAAAGTTAATGTGCCCATTTAAGCACCACTTACATCAAGAGGTAGAACATTCTCAGAGCCCCAGAAACCCCATTCTGCTCCCTACTAATCATTATGCTACCTCATTCCCAAAGATCATCACTATCATGCTATCAATACAGTACATAACGTTTTGTTTGGCTTCATTGCTTTAATATTATGTTTGAAATTTCATCGTTCTTGGTTGTGATGGTAATTCGTTCATTTTGTTGCTGTATATTACTCTGGTTTAAGATCATACCACAATGTATTAATTTTTATTGATGGATTTTAGGATTATTTCCAGTTTGTGTTTATGAGGAATAATGCTGCTATAAACATTTTGTACATACCTTTTGGTGTACCTATATACACATTTCTGGCAAGTATATAACTAGAAACGGAATGGTTGAATCATAGGGTATATGTATTTTCAGCATCATTACCTACCACCAAACAGTATGTTTTCCAAAGTGGATTGCACCAATTTACATTTTCCTCAACACTGGATGAGAGTTCTGGTTGTTTCAAATCCTCATCAAACCTTGAACTTGTCAATATTTTGTATGTTAACATTACAATGAGTGTGTATTGGTATCTCCTTCTACTTATTGTTATTGATTTTATATATCTGTGGAAATATAATTTATGTAAACTGTGTATCCATTCTAAATATATGAATTGATGAATTTTGACAAATACATACTTCTGAGTAACCACCATCCTAATCAAGATCAAAAACATTTAAACAACTTAGAAAGTTGTGTCCTTTCACAATCTTTGCTCCCTGCCACCTAGTTGACCACCTTAAGATAACTATTGATCTGATTTTCTATCACCATAGGTTAGTTTTGCTGTTTTAGAACTTCATATATATGGGCTTATTATAGTACGTATGCTTTTGTGTCTATTTATTTGACTCAGCGTCGTATTTTTACATTCATCCACATTGTGGCTCTGTGTTGTGTATCAGTAGTACTCTCCTTTTTATTACAGGAATGTATTCCATTGGTGATGCTTTACAATTTACTTATTCATTCACCCATTGACAGACATTTGGTTATTTCTCATTTGGGGCTATTGTGAATAAAGCTGCTATAAACATTTGTGTTCAAGTCCTTTTGTGATCATATGTTTTGATCTCAGATAAATATCTAAAAGTAGAATTTCTGGGTTACAGATGAAGGGTATGTTTAACTTTATTAAAAAAAATGAAAACAATCCCAAGATGTGTGTGTCATTTTGCACTTTGTCATCAGGGTATGGGAGTCCCAGTGGCTCCACATTCCCACCAGCATTTAATCTTAGACGTTCTAGCAAATGTAAAGGGCCATCTCCTTATTTTTTACTTTGCATTTTCCTGATACCTAATTGGGCTGAGTTCTTTTTTAAAAAATATTTTTATTGTCCATTTGGATATCTTGTTTAATGAAGTATCTGCTATATCTTTTCCCATTTTTTAAATTTTGAGTTGTGTATCATTTCACTTACTGAATTTTAGGAGTTATTTATACACACCTTGAATACTAGCCCTTTTTGGTTATATCACAAATATTTTCTATAGGACCTTTTTTTAAAAGACAAAGTCCACTGGACTAGAGAACATGCTGAGTCACTTCCATGTAAATTAGCATTTAAAATCAATTCTGTTCTTAGTGGAGGAATTAGACTGCAGGGTTTATTGAGCTATGAAGAAAATAGGAGTAGGAGGGAGTAGAACTGGCTAGAACAATAGGTTTTGGGAAAAGAAAAAGAGCAAATAGGATGTTGCAATGGAAAAGTCTTTGGAATCAGGCATGACAAAATGTGTAAACTCATATGCACTTGTAGTGACTGCCTATGCTGTGCAGGATTATGGCTGAATTTGGATTTGATGGGAATTCGTGTTGTGACTGATAATGAGATCTGCCACTGGCCTTGTAGTGGTGAGGTGTCATTTGCCAAATCTGGTATGGAACTCAGAATTTCAGAACTCTAAGAAAACTGGGAACCATCTATCCATCTATCTCTGTCCCTCTTTTTTTTTTTAAGATTTTATTTATTTATTTGACAGACAGAGATCACAAGTAGGCAGAGATGCAGGCAGAGAGAGGGGAGAAGCGGGTTCCCTGCTGAGCAGAGAGCCGGATGGGAGCTTGATCCCAGGACCCTGGGATCATGACCTGAGGTGAAAGCAGAAGCTTTAACCCATGGAACCATCCAGGAACCCTTATTTCTGTCCCTCTTACTTTGCAAATGATGAATTTAAAATCCAGAGCAAAATGAGTTGCCAAATGTCGTAACATTAGGTCTATAAAGACTTATATAATCTATTTTGGGTCTGAGAAATGAGCAAATACATGTGCTGAGCACCTTGATAGATGATTTGTGGTATTTATCAGAGAATGCAATATATAGTCCTATCCTCAAGGAATTTTCTAGTGGACCAGAAGATGAAACATCCCGATAGAATGATTTGAGAACAATGGAAGGGGCTTCCTTATCAACTTGGAGTGCAGAGCTTTTATTCAGTCCAGAAAGCTGAGACGGTGACTAGCTTTGATGGTCTTGGGAAAGTCATGGCAGGACTTCTTACCAGGGTCTCTGGTTATAAAAGGGTCATCAGAGTCAACATTACTTCTTTTCAGAGGTCAAGATATTTTGTATTTCCCTGTTGGTTAGTCAAGTTCTTGAAGTCCTGCCCTAGATGTGGATTGGTAGGAAACTCACCAAGAGTGGTGCCTGATGAACACTTGTCCATCGGTGGATGGATTCAACTTATTGAGAATGGTGGTTGAGAAAAGAAAGAGTGCCAGCCTTCAACACTACTCCCAAGGACTATTAGCCTAGGAGACTCCATCCCAGAACTTCCAAGAGACAAGGATCTGCTGAGGCAGGTCATTTTCAAGGGGCACCAATGCCAGAGGTGAGCACTCAATGTAAATGTCCCACAAAGCTACCAGGTTTGCAAGAAAAGCAAATACTGTTTCTGAATAATAAGCAATAAAAATGAGTATTTGTACACTAGCTCATTTTTATTAATGATCATCATAATAGATGCTGCTTATGGAGCAAATTCTGTTTTAGGAAGAGTTTTAGATATTTCCTAGTTAACAAAGTGCATTCACAAGTCTTTCCCACTTCATTGCACAAACACCCTTTGACTTACGCAGAATAAATAATGTTTTTATATAATAGATAAGGAAACAGAGGCAAAGTTTTTCTTGTATAAAAGGCATGGGGAAAAAAAGGCATGGAATTTGAAGGCAGATGAGCCTATGTTTAAATATTAGTAAGTACTTAGTTTTTTCAGAATTGATTTCATTTATACTCATAGCTGACCTGAGAAATAATTACTGCTATTTCTGTATCATAGATGAGAAAACTGGTGTTCTAAGCCTTAAGAATCTATGACAGCAAGTTTATAGCAAGGCTTGATCTACACCAGATCCCTAACTCCCAGGGAGCCTGCCCTCCCGGATCTCTTTATCATTATCATTATCATTATCATTAATCATCACTACCATTTTGATAGTTTTCATCCATATCCTTTCAGTGCATGGAGTTTTCATACATGTGATCCAGCTGTGTATACAGTTTCATACAGGAGAGACAGTGTGGGGTTAGGCCTGTAAGTATCCATTATGGGCTCTCAGCCCAGACACAGAATAGAGAGATATTCCTGAATACAGAGGGAACAAGACAGCTCTGCTGTGGACTAGCCTTGCCTATCACTTTTCTCTTTGAGAGTTTCTTCCCTAATATGCAATGGAAGTGGTTCATTTGCCAAAGGGGTTGGAGTAGAGAAAATGAGGCAGAACAATACCTGTTGTGTGTTGGCCACTGCTGGATATAAAGGTGGGCAAAACACCTTCTCTGCCCTAGACAAGAGAAAGCTTCTCGTTGCCAACTGCTGACGCTGACATCCTGCCGACCTTGCGAGAGCAAGTTACTCAGGTCTCACCCTGTGCTCCCCTTGCTGGATCATGCTTCCCTTCACCCTCTGCGTCTCTCTTCTCTTCACTCCCAGCAAACATCAACAGTCTGTTTCTCATTCTCTTGGAGCCTTGTGCCTGTTGGGCCAGCCCCATACATTTGTTGGTCCCAAGGCATCTCTGACCAGTGGTTACAGGCGAGGGCGCTGTGGTACAGTAGAGGCTGCACGGGGCTGAGGAGCCAGGCAAGAACGGGTCGTACCTCCCAGCCTCACCAACGGCATGACTTTCGACAAGGTCAGTGGCCTCACTAAGTCTCTGTTTCCTCATCCATTATCATAATAGTAATGGAATAATAATTTCTAAGTCTCAGTGTATTAAGGCACTTTGTAGATGCTACAGCTCTCTAGCTATGTACAGAGTATTGTTCTTGCACATGATGGCATTTGCAAAAGATGAGCCTAGAGCTGACTCAGCATCTATAGCCAGCCAGGGGCACCAGCACAACTGACAAAGTTAAGATGAAGAGCTGGCTCTGGGGCAGCCTCTGAGAAAGCAGCACATGGTGGTGATGTTCATTCTTAAAGGTAGAAAGTGGCATTCCACTAAGAATTTTAGATCTTGGGATGTTAAGATTTAATATATGGTGGAAGAAAAGGACCCCCAAGAAGTGAAATCACTAGAGCTTTATTAGGTCTCTTTCTCTGAATCATTGTTGAGAAGATGAGAGAAAAGCATAGCAGTCTGGTAGTTGCATGGCATGGGAGGGCTTGGAGGCTGAAGGGCTTGGTGCAAACAATCAGTCTGATTGAAGGACCCTGATGTGAGGAGCACCTCAGAGAGACCACATTCCAGTCCTGATGCTTATAAGATACATAGCCATGTCACTGTGGGCAAATTACATCACCTATCTAAGACTGGTTTTTCATCTATAAAACAGGGGTAACAACACCAACCTACCAGGTTGTTGCAGGGAATTAAATGGGAAAAGATAGAAAAACTTTTTTGTGCCTGCTCAATGTGCAGACCACCACTGTCTTGAGCACAGTGGTAGGGGAGGTTAGAGGAAATGAGAATTATGACATTACCTTAGAGAACCCAGAGCCTGGCTTCCTGGCCAGCCGGTCCTTGTTCTCTAAGAATTCTCACACTTCTCTAAGCAGACCCATACCAGGCAGATTCCTATTTCTGAGAAGTTAGTTCACCTCCCCAATCTCTCTCCCTGAGCTGTTCCCAGCCTGTCATCACTATCACGTGCCTGCCTTTCAGGGGGCATCTCTTAGGAAAGACTCACCCCGATATCATCAGGCAGCTGACACCAAGGAAATTGTGGTCTCAGGAGATGGGCTCTGAGCCCCAGCTCTGTCACTCAGCAGCCCTGGCACAGAGGATGAGCGCCCCCTTGTCATCTCCACATCTCAGTTTCTTCATTGTCATACAAGGGGTTGATTAGATAATGTTTCAGGGTCTTTCCAACTTTAAAACTCTCTGACTCCTTAAAGGCCAAGTGAAACAAAACCAAACCCCTGGAATAGATAAATTCATCAAAATGAAAAACTCTTCCTCAGTTAAAAGACACAGGCCCTGGAGGAAAGGCAGGTAGTGCTGACACAGCTCTTATTGGCAAAGGCAATCTCGCTATCAACTACCTTTCCATCTCCATCCCAGCTCTACTGCTGACCTTGCTATACTCGTCCAAATGGTGCCCAGGCATCCACATGGAGACTGGCTTAGGAGGGGTCCCAAATGGAAGGGGCACCTGTTGGTTGCATTACTGAGCTGGCAATGCAAGGGAATTTGAGCCCTGACCTCCCCAACTATGGGCCTTGATGGCCTTTGCCAGTGGAGGGATAAACTTAGTTCACCTGTGAGATGTACATGTGTAGGGAAGGAGCCTTGGAATGACTTTGGAGAGGGCTCAGGTGGCAACCAGTTCCATCAATTCCTTGCTGCATTATTTTGACCAAGTTACTTAATCCTTTCTAGAACCTCAGTTTCCTCAGTACTAAAATGGGGCTAAAAACTGTTGGTGGGAATGCAAACAGGTGTAGCCCCTGTGGAAAATAGTATGGAGGTTCCTGGAAAAGTTAAAAATAGAACTACCCTACGATCCAGCAATTGCACTACTAGGTATTTACCTGAAGAATGCAAAAATACTAATCCAAAGAGATACATGCACTCCAATGTTTATAACAGCATTGTCTACAATAGCCAAATTATGGACACACCCTAAGTGTCCATCGGCTGATGAATGGATAAAGAAGATGTGGTGTATATACAATGGGCTATTACTCAGCCATAAAAAGCATGAAATCTTGCCTTTTGCAACAACATGGATAGATCTAGAAGGTATAGTGCTAAGTAAGAGAAATAAGTCTTTCAGAGAAAGATAAATGCCATATGCTCTCACTCATATATGGAATTTAAGAAACAAAACCAACAAGCAAAGAAAAAGATGAGAGAACAAACCAAGAAACAGACTCTTAAGTATAGAGAACAGACTGAGGGTTACCAGAGGGGAGGTGGGTGGGGGGAATGGGTGAGATAGGTGATGGGGAGTAAGGAGTGCCCTCGCTGTGATGAGCACTGGGTGATGTATGGAATTGTTGGATTGCTATACTGTATATCTAAAACTAATGTTATACTGTATGTTAACTAAGTGGGGCTTAAATAAAACCTTAAGAATAGTAAAATGGGGCTTATTGCTCTACCTACCTCAAAGGCAGGTTTGCATGTTAGATTTTAAAAATATACTTGAAATTCCTCAGGGGTATCAGGTCTCATTACTGGCATCACATCAGTCTTTAATGATTTGACCAGCCTTTCCTTCACCCCTCTTCCTCTGATGCTGCTACCTGGATGCTGGTACTGGCTCTGGAGACTGCTTGGCAGCAGCCGAAAAAGGACTGGAGATGCCTGAGCCCTGGGCTTCCTGGGGAGAAGCTGAGCTCGAAACCTTGAGAGCAACGCTGAATAAGCAATGCCACTCACGTCCTAGGCCAGCTCAGCACAGTCCTCAGGGCAGCTGGACCTGGTCATGTGGATCCTTTCTCTTGTGCTGCCCAGCAGGAAAAGCCTGTTGTTGTCAGGACAGCCCAGGAAAACTGGGAGGGAAAGGTAAAGCCTTCCCTGGAGGTGCCATTTCTCCCCTCCCCCACCCTTCCTGCCCCCAACACCAGGGGCACCCATCCCTCCGTGGACAGGAGCTGGCTCCTCCCCTAGCGATAGGGCTTTATTAGATAACCAGAGAAACTTTGCTCATCCAATTCCATGTCCTCTGCCCAACTTTTGCCAAAGCATTTGTACCTTGGCATGCTAATCAGCCCACCAGTGGATGCATGCCCAGTTGCTTTGGAAGCTCTTAGAAGTGGGGGAGTCATGGCTACTGTGCTGAGGCACACTCCATGCTGCACCCTGAGGTCAAGTGGACCAGCATTTCATCAGAACCTGCTCCTCCCCAGTGCCGGACAATTTGGTGGCCCTCTGGCTGAGGAATAAGGGACTACAGCCAAGCCTGGACAAGGGTCTTGGAGAACCACCAGGATATCCCGAGTCGCTGCTGCTTACTGCTTCATGGTGTCAGGCAGGCAAGTTGTTTTCCATCTGCGAGAGTTCATTTCAGACAGGTGTTCACGAGTCTCTAAATAAACTGAGTGCATTCAAAGTCATTAAGAAAATTGACCTTTTAATTCCTCTTGTAGTCAAGAGAGCAGGCACACCCAGCAGGCTGAGAACTGTCTGCCCCTCCTCCCAGCTCCGCGTGCTTGTAATGCTTCTAATGCGGGCGGCGCTCGTCACCGGTTCCCCTTCCTGAGGGTCCCACGTGGCTCAGGCTCTTCCTCGATCACAGAGGTGGTTCTTCGGTCATGGGGACATCAGTATCCCTCTCCCTGTGACCGCTGCAGCTGCTCGATTGGGCCATTGGACACAGGCCCCCCCCCCACTGACAGGGCAGTCCTTTCCTTTCATGAATACATCACCACTTTTAGTCCTGCAGGCACACAAAGCCTCAGATCTGAAGGCCGACACAGGCTTGGAAGGATGTATCAGTTTCATTGAGGGTGTGCTGCAAAGGTGCTGAGGGCCACGGGTCCCCCTCAGACCACCTCTGTCAGCCTCCCAGATGCAGGCACTTTCTCTTTGTGACACAGAGCCCTGCGCTTGCTTTCCGTGTGGCCCAGGAAAAGTCACTCTTCCATCACTACCTATGAAATAAAGAGCTTGGACTAGATATTCTCAGAGGGACCTTTTTGCTCTGACAGTTAATGATTCAATGATTTTATGTTTTCCATTTTTCATCTTCCAGAGTGTGAACCGCAAAGCAAATGAACCAAGTGCCAATAGTCCTAGAAGCTCAAAACTCTATCTTTTCTTGAAAAAAAAAAAAAAAAGAAAGAAAGAAAAAGTGGTTTTGCTGGTCAAGCCTTCTCAAAAAAAGTAGATAAATTTTCCTTGCACTAACTTCATGACAGGATGACTGTTTTTCTGGAGGACTCCAGGCCTGGGAGCCAGTGTGCTCACTGACCCACACTTGGGGTAGACAGCTATCTTTATTTTGACTTACTGAGTCATTTTACCACTGTTTCTCATAGTTTGCTGGGTGGGTCTCTGCTCTGCCAGGAGGTGTCCCTTGTATGAGCGGCTCTGCAAGAACAAAGCCAAGGAGCACTGTGTGGCCTCACCATAACATCAGCTCTGCTCACTGGCCCATTGGCGTCCATCTCGGCAAGGATCCAGACCTGAGAGGCTGGTCAGGAGGTGGTTTGTTCTCTGTTCAAGGTACTAAAGGAAGGTGGAGAAGATCTCCTCTCCACATTACCCTGGAGATGTCACACAAACAGGAGCCACCACACTGAATGGAGTAGCATGATCATGGTTGGAGGCAACCCCTGGAAAAGTTGCCCATGCCTGCCTGTCTCCCAGTGGTACTGGTGATGTGTATGTCCCTAAGTGTTTAATAAACTATTAGCACTCAAAACCTAGTAAAAGCAAAGCTGTTAAGGGGAGTGGAAAAAGGGATAAATAACCTAGCCCCAGTGGCTAACATAAGTAGAAGAATTATAATTGTATGTGTCCAGAAGATTCCTGTCAGCCAGAGCTAAAACAGAAACACGCTGGACTCATATAGCCTTTATCTGATAGAAGGAAAAATAGCATCTTCAGCTGAGACCAAAGCCTCCTCTTCCCCGACAACGCATGCCGATGACTAATTGGAATGTATTGTAGCAGCTTTATAGGGAGGAGTAAGTGTGCTCCCCTGAGATTGGGGATTCTGGGTAGGAGCAGGTGTCGATGCCCCCTCTGCAGACCAGGAACTGCTGGTTGGGTAGGTGCCTGGGGTACTGTAGATTCCTGTTCCCTTTCCTTGCAACTACCTCTGCAGCCTCAGAGCTCTGGCTCTCAAAAAACAGAGCTGAGGGGTGAGGGCTGGGCATGGAACAAAGCCAGGTAGGGAGCGCAAGCACTGAACCCAAACAGCTGGGAGATTTAAGAGAAGCTTGGAGAGAGGTAAACGGGATTTCTATTTCTTGTTTGTACTGTTAAAATGTTCCTTTAATGTGAAAGCCTTTCTGTTAAATGAAGGGGAAAAGGAACTCTACGCGAAGTAGCAGCCGTAAAACAAAGGGAACAAAAGGAGGAAAGTGCTGAAATGGGTTTTGTTGCTATAGATATATGGAGACATAGGCTGGCTGATGGATGGAGCCGGGCAGCACTTACAGCAAGGAACCTGGAACAGGGAGGAACAGGCAGCGAGTAGGAGGAAAGGGGCTTGTCTTGAGAATGGCACCGAATTACCTCAGGTTCTTGAAAAAAAATAGCCAGGTAAGATGTTCTTCCTGGGGACGTTCTGAGAAAAGAAAGGCTCCGAACAGGGCACAACTGGAAAGGACTTCGGGCATATCCCACTTAATTTGCAAATGCAAATTCCCCTTGGTCAGCTCTGGGGCTGTAAGCCACAGGGAGAGGCTGGAAGACAGGAAGGTCTCCAGCCATTGGATGGGAAATAAAATGGACTTGTAATAAATAAACTGAGAACTGCCTTCCGTGTTCAATCTAGCTCCCTAAACACAGACACACACACACACACACACACACACACACATTCTTTCAAAGGGGAGCAAATAAGTTACAATAGCAAGAGATACTTAGAAGTAAACCTGTCTTACTGCAGATAGAGAGGAGCGTAAATTTTGTGTGCGACCCATAAAATGAAGCCACTCTCCTACAAGAATGGTACCAGTTATTGCATCAGAGGTGACCTATAGCCACAGAAGGCCTATAAATTCTGGTGTTTATAGAGTCTTTTCTCATTTGTACTGCAGGTAATTAAATTGTGGAGGCATGTCTCATAAAATCCAGGGGTTTCCCCGTAAAGGCCCTAGGCCACCAGTTTGAGGGCAGAAAGATTCAATCAGAAGCCCAGGACCGTGCCTACAGGCCACCCCTTCCCCTACCCTGGGACGTGCTAAGCAGCTCCTGGTGACTCACGCTCCAACGTCATCAGCATGCTTTAATGCTGGACTGCTCTTAGGAGACCGCTGGAAAACTGGGACTGATAAAATGTGGCTGGGTTATTCTAGTGCAGCTAGAAGTTGGGGCCTGGCACGGAAGGAGGCCCCCACATTCCAGTGCTTCTGTCTTCTCCTTCTGCCCTTGGAATAAAATCCCATCACGAGATGCACAAGCCTGTTCCCTCCTATGGACTAGGCTCCACCTGCTCCAGGGTGCAGCCCCATCATCCCTTCCCCGTGGCCTGGACCTCTCCTCTGGCATCACTGCTAGTTGGGCATCTTCCGGGCTAAGCTGGGAGCTACCAGAGCCCCAGCACTGCGGTTTCTCTCTGAACTCCTAACACCTGCAACACGGGTACAGGAAAGGATCAAAAAGTGGCTATGAAAGAAGGTGCAGATATCCTCACTGCTGGTGGGAAAGAGGGTGTGGACTCAGTCCTGGGAGTGGCTCTGGGTGCCCCAGAGCTCCCAGCACACCACACTCTGCCTGCGGACAGCCAGGAGAAAAGCCAGGCACTTTCTCTAATCCTTTGTTTTGCACATCAGCCCCTGCAAGGAGGCCAGGTCTCCCAGATGCCCCTTCTCACTCCTTGGATAATAATCTTCCAACAGCTCTTTTTTTTTTCCTCAGATTTTATTTTTAAGTGATCTTACCACCCAACATGGGGCTCAGACTGACAACCCCAAGGTCAAGAGTCACATGCTCCACTGAGTCAGCCTTCCAGGCGCCCATCTTCCAAGAATTCTTAAGGCTGAGGGGCAACCTCCTTCACTGTCTGTGCCAGGCATTCCCTGTCACACTTGCCTGCTTTGCTTTGCTACCTGAGATACGATGCATGTTAATTTTTTGCCTCCTTTTGCTAGAATGTTAGCTCCTTGAAGGCAGAACTGTTTGTCATTCTGTTTTACTGACTCATCATCATATGCGGGAGCAGCCTGGTAAGTGATGGGGGATTGAAGGAGTGACTGCAGGAGGTTCTCAGAGTGGAACATCATCACTGCCAAGGTCACTAATTCTTTCTGGATGAAATCTGTAGCCCCATCTCCACGTTCCATGGGAACCACGCTTGACACTTGGAAAAAAATGAGTCAAAGCTAATAGTATTTATTTGGGGATGGGTATCTAACTATCCTTTTGGTTCCTACCTCAGGATGCATTCCAAGCCCATCTGTCCCCATGTCCCAGCTACCAATTCTTTAGCTGCCCTATGACAGCACCAGACCTTCTCCTGGGGTATCATGCAAGCCCTGAGTGTCTAATCATCCTCACCTGGCCTCATCCACCAGGGAAAGGTCCTAGAGACAAGCCAGTCCTTATGCATGACTTGCCTAGTGTACCTTCCTATTTTCTGCCAGCTGACTTTGTACAACCTGCTTGGGAGAAGAATGCCATGCCAAGCAGAAGGCCAGAAACTAACTTGCATTAGAGCTAGATATTTCCAGGTCCATTACAGCTCACTATTTCACCACATTTTTTAGAGGGAAAGAATTGTAACCATATTTTAAAAATCAGGTAAATGAGACAAATCAGATATCTTGCCCAAGGTCACACAGCTAGCATGGAGCAGAGCTTCAAGTCCAGATCTCTTTGACTCTAAAGGCCAGTCTCTTCTTAACAGCCTCATGCTGGCATCGTGAGAATAGGAAGATCAATGACTGTATTTATTTTGGTGCCTGTTTTGAGTGTGACTCATGGTATGGATATCCCAGAAGTCCCACTACTTTGGAGATGTTAATCTGCCTGAAATAGATGTAACTCGTGAAAGTCTTAGGATGGAAAAAGGGCCCGAGTGATTATACAGGGCTTCACTTACAGATGGAAAAACTGAGGCCCAGGAGGGAAATGCTTGCATCCTAATTTTCACAAAAAATAGAACCACTGTCTTCAGTTTTCTACCCTGTGTGCTAACCCTCCCTCTCCCCAGGTCTGCTTTTCTATGGCCTCACCACAGCAAAGGGAGCTCAGCCACCAGTCTTTCCCTGTGTAGCTTTCCCAAGTTGGGGTGTAGGAGTCACTGAACTGGTCCTATGCTACAGAGAGATGCCCAGAATGTCAGCGGTTCCCTTATAGGGAACAGGGGCAGAAACACGGGGGTAAGGACTGCAGGAGGAATGGACATGGGCCAACAGGGTGCTAACAGGTGACACTTGCTGGAAACAGAAAAGGGGACCACCTGAAGACAATTTGGGGTCTCGTCAGCACCCAAAGTGTTTATACCCCCAAAAAAGGACCCCGTCCTCCATTTTTCAAGGGCGTCTTGCCTTTGAAAGGAGAGCAGTGAAGCAGTGAAATGTGCCAGGAGAAAACCACAGCAGCCTGACCTCTTTAACTCCACCTGGTGGGGCCACAAATCAGGCAGCCTGGGGGGAGCCGCCTTGGGATGGGACTTTTATGGCCCTCCTTTGGAAATCCAGTTCTTGGGCGGTTTCTGCCTCATAAGCAGACCTACCCACGTAGAACCTAGACATCGGTGTGGTTGATTTACGCCTTTAATACCGCGAGCTTCATTTAGCCAGTCTGGAAAACACATTTCGTTGTGTGAAGCTGGAGTTTTTCTTTCCTCGTCTGTCCTCACTAGACATTCATTTTGACGGCAGGCCCCGTCCTTGCTGTTCTCCCTGCTACTTTCCCACTATTCTTCTGTCTCAGGCAGTGTTCATTCTGGCCGAGGTCAGCCCCAAGCACCTTTAACTCTGTTTCTGGGAAAGGAAAGCCAGGGGCCAGGAGGTCCGAGACTGACTGGGAAAGGTTAGGAATACTCACTGAGATTTTGAAATTTTTCACGAAAGGCAAGGTAGAAAGAATAGTAATTACCCTCTCCCATCCCAGAAAAAAATTGCAGCTCCCTAAAAACAGTCACCTATTTTCACTTATCCAAACATCCTGTTTTCATGCTTGCAATTAAACTTACATAAATGCTTAAAACTGCTTTTACCCAATAATGCTTCATTGGCAGAAATGCATTTCTCTTGGTAGCAAAGTTCTTTGTAGCAAAGGGGCGGGGCTGTGAAGATTTTGTAGATTTTGTTATCCCAACATATCCTTAATCATCTTGCAGGGCAGCCAACAGCAGACTGGAACACATGACAGCTCAAGAGTGCTATTATCTTCACACTTCCCCTGGGGCTCAGTTCATTTTCTTCTCACGGATGCTCTGTACGTTATACATCAAACCGTGCTCTTCGAATTCTTTCAGATTTCTCACTTTCAAGTTATGTCTTGCTTTTGCTGCTTATTTTTTGTCTGCTTTTTCTCTTCCTTTTTTATTTGCTCTTAGTTCTTTTCATGTGGTCTTGTGTCCCTCCGTGCCCACCCCCTGCAAACACACACACACACTCAACTTTCCCAACCCAGCCTTCTATATCCACTCATGCTATTCTTTTCTCAGTGATCCAAGAATTTATTCCAAATTGCTGAGTCCATGGATGTACAGCAAACCTGATGGGGGTGGGGGGATTCAGTGTATTGTTCCATCATTACCAGGAGTACGTTGTATTTCAGGAAGGTTGTTGAAGGTGATGGTTCACTGGGTCTAAGCCTGGAGATTTTACTCAGTGCTCTGGCCTGGTCAGATGGACTCCAGGGGCCCTCCAGGGAGAGGCACAGGGGTGCTATAGGGGTATGAAAGCTGTGTGTCATCCCAGAGACTGTTTCATCATGGTAGCCAGTTACAGGACAGGGACAGGGACAGGGTAAGCTAGAGCTCGGAGACCACCTGGATAGGTCCCCGCATCAGGTAACTGGTATCTAGATCTTCCCAAAGAATATAACTCTGGTGTCTAGAAGCCACCTCTGAGTTTTAAATGACAGAGCATAGAAGGCCCCCACCCTCTTCTTCCCATCCCCTCATCTGAGTGAGCCCCTTTTGTGGAGGGACAGTGAGTCTAGAAGTATAATCTTGCCAGGAAGAGACTGTTCTGAGAGACATGGCTGTGTCAAGCCACTTGCTCTTCCATGAAGAACTTCTGATGATGTCAGGGGATGTCAGTGTGGAAAGAATCCATGGGAATAGCTCCCCCTTCTTCCTCCTCTGCCCAACCAGGGTGTCACCCATCAGGAAGCTCGGGCTGCTGAGGGGTGGGGGAGGTTCTCAAGTGTATTTCAGGCTGTGTGTACATGTTCTTCTTCTGCTGCTGCTTTTTTTCTTTCTTCACCTCTATCTCTTATGAAGACAGAATGGTTTCCTCCTAGCAAGCACCCTCTCTGCCACCCACCCTACTGCCCCGGCACAGTGACAAACGACACTTAATGGAGCCCCTGCTCAAGGCTCTCTGCTCTTAATGAGAAAAGGGAGGGCAGAGCGACTCAGTCCAGAACTTGGGCTGTGATGTCCCAAAGCTGTCCCCCACCTGCCACCCAAGTCACTGATCCCTTCCCAGCACCAACATCCTGCACCACCTCCATTCTGTCTGTCCCAGAGATGGACACCACTCAGCCCACATCCTTATCCCGAGGGGAAAAGGGAGGTTGGGAGTCACCTGGCACAAGTGACGTAAGGAGGGAGGGGGGAACTGGGTTGCTTAGAAGAGTGGACAACAGAGGGAGAGGGAGAAAGGGAGAAGAAGAAGAAAGCAGGAGGAAGTGGAGGAAAGAACAGGTAGACCAGGGAATGGATAAGAAGAAAGGCAGGAACAGGAAAGGAGGAGGAGATTGTGAAGAGAAAGGACTGTGTGGTGCTGATCTGTGTGTTTGTGTGTCTTACACGAAAAGGGAGGAGCAGGAAGGCTGAGTTATCACAGCATCATCTCCAAAAAAATACTTGATGGGCAGTTTTCCTTTTTAATCTGTTCTCTCAGGGAGAGGGGCAGAGCCTGGGGGAGAAAAATGCCTTTATTTCCCCTTTACTCCCAGCTGATCGCACTCCATTTCCTCTCTCCTATTTGGGAAAAAAAAAAAAAAAGAGAGAGAGAGAGAGAGAGAGAATAATGCAATTGCTATTTTGCTCTCAGTCAAATGGGATCTATTTAATTAAAAATATCTTTGTAAGAAAAAAAATAGCTTTGTATGTAAGCATCAAGAGGGGCAAAAACATCTGTATGTGTGGAGCTGGGGGATAGCCTCCAAACCCACCATGCCTGTTTTGGGTAGGAAAACTGGTTTTGTTTCCCTGAGGAAAAATGTCCCCTCTTCTCCCCACTGTTTGCTTTGGCATGAAAGGGAGAGAGCTCTTCTGGATGGAGACTCGGCGGGGAGTTGCCTTCTATCTGCTTTGCATGCTGCGCACTGTGAATTGATACTGTGCTGATAATTCTTCGGAGGGCGGGGTGTGCGCGGAGAGTATCCAGCATTGTGAGCATCTGCAAAAACCACTTTGCTAAGAAATGATCTTTTCCCTCTGCACAATGGCAAGATGTTACCCTTGGAATCTTCTCCTGACAGTGACAACGATGGCAGAGAGTAAGCATAATTTCCCATGTCTACGCTGAGGTAGTTATTTATATGATTCGGCGTTAGCGTCAAAGACAGGGTTTTTTTTTGGGGGGGGTTGTTTGTTTGTTTGTTTGTTTTGTTGTTGTTGTTATGGGTATTTGTTTTTGTTTTTGTTTTTTAACTTTGCGGGCTGCTGCAGCTTTTGCAACAAAATAATTACTTTTGTGCCAAGTACTTAGGTAACAAGATAAACAAGAGGCAACATAAATGGAATGTAAATATGGAACAAGTGTCTGTGAAGGGAAAGGCTGCCTAGGGAGAAAGAACCTAGCTTGGCTTGCTGCATCCTGTGAGTCCCCAGGAAGCTGAGAAAGCTTCTTTCACCTCCCATCAGTGTGTCTGTGATTCTTCAGGGAAGGCTGCTGCCCAAAGCTCGGTGAGAAAACCTCCCCTAGATGGTTGGGCAAGGGTCAATGGGGGGCAGGGTGGTAAAAGATTAGGATTCACTTCATGTTGTGGACAACTGCCTGTGCAGAGCCCCGTGCTGGGGACAAAGGCAACGCTAAACACAGAAAGCTGTGTCTGGGTACCAGCTCTGATATCCATTCTCTGAGCGACCTTGTGAGCACGTCATTTCTCTGCTCTGAATTTCCATACTCATTTAGCAAGAGGGATGGAACTGGGTGACCTCACAGATCCCCCAACTCTTGTGTGACTTCTACCAGACATTTCCATTACTGAACAGACTTTGGAATCCACAACTGAGGAGATAGAAAATGTGGAATCTAAATTCCAAGTCTGAATCTTTGCCTGGCCCATCAACTGTCATTTGATAATACCATCTACTGGGGGTTGAATAGTTGAGAAAACCCCAAAAGACGTGTCCACTCAGGACCTCATGTGAATGTGACCTTATTTGGAGAAGGGTCTTTGCAGATAATGGTAAGAATCTCAAGGTGAGATGATCCTGTATTAGGGTGGCTTCTGAAGGCAATGGCAAGTCTTTATAAGGTAAAGGGAAGCAGACACGAAGACACAGTGGAGAAGGCAAAATGAAGATGCCCACAGAGATGGGAGTAAGGCAGCCATAAGCCAAGAAACACCAGGAGCCACTGACGCTGGATGAGGCAAGGAAGAATGTTCTCCTAGAGCCTTTAAAGGGACCACAGTCCTCCATAGTCCACAACTGTGGAAGAACATATTCCTATTCTTTTAACCCACTCAGTTTGTGGTGACTTGTTATAGCAGCTATAGGAAACTCATACATCATCCATTAGCCTGAAATACAGACCCATCCCCTTAGTGGGATCTCTTCCTCTCTCTTATATTTTCAAAGATGAGAATCTGTCCAAGTGGGCATAACAAGAAAAAAAGGGAGCAGATCTGGAGCAGAAGAAGGATAAGAAGCATCCTTCTGCCCAGTTCCTGCCCTAGCATATGTCCCTTAAGACCGTGTCACCAAAAAAAGGGTTTCAGCTATAGGAAGGTGGTTATCTCACTGAGAGGTGAGGTATTGCCAAGATCCCACTGAGCCACCAGTCAGGAGACCCGGCTTTCAGCCCTCTCACTGTTTTTCAGTACCTTCTTGGCCTGGGCCAAGTTACTTCACCTTTCTGGATCTCAAGTTCTTCACCCATAAAGTGAGAGTATTGGTCAATGGCTTCAAACCCTACCATAGTAACTATTTTGCAATGGTGCAGAATTATCCTAAAGTGAAATTCAAAAGCAAAACTAACTTGATGATATAATCAATCTATACTTAGAATTTAAAAAGTAAATATAATGTACTAACAGTGACATGAAGGAAGAATAAAAGTTATTTATAACAAAATAATTTTTAAATAGGTAATTGAGCACATGTCTATACTAAAAAATAATATAAGGCAGCAGTGAAAGCTTTGCACTATATATCAGGTCACAGTGAATGCAGGAGGGAAAAATGTGAAGGGATGCAGGCAGGTTGTACAGATAATTCAAATAGCACGAAGAGCACTGCCATCAGTGACATGCTTTTTCCAGCATTCTCGGAAAACTGAAGACAATCTTTCCTTGATTTACAAGGAAGTTACATTTCTGGAAAATGCAGTATATATTAAAAGCATATTTTAAAGCATAATGTGGTTTTGTCATTAAATGGAGTAAGGTTCTGGGCAAGGGTAATTATAAGCAGGTTTTTCACTGGCATGCATGTCCTCCAGGACACTCAGGAGTCATGTGGGGGGCAGGACAAGTCCACCTTGGCAAGACTCCTCTACACTGTGCAGCGAATCTAGCATTCCTGTTCCCTGCTGTAATACCGGTACTACTTCATCACAGGAACGAGTAAAAATGCCTCCTCAAATTTCCCAGCACACCCCTGAGGAAGGCGCCAAGCCCTTGAGAATCAGTGGCTTTAATGTTCCTCTGAGGCTTCACCCAACCCTGAGCTGAACCCCAGGTGAACTCACCTTCTCTGAACCATTGTAAATGGTGCCAGGATCTAAAGTATCAATCAACAAATATCTATGGAACTTGCAGTCTTTGCTTTGCACTGAAGCTAGAGAAGAGGTAAGATAAACATTATTTTTTACTATGTGATGTTAGTCACCATACAGTACATCATTAGTTTTTGATGTAGTGTTCCATGATTCATTGTTTGTGTATAACACCCAGTGCTCCATGCAATTCATGCCCTCCTTAATACCCACCACCAGGCCAACCCATCCCCCCACTCCCCTCCCCTCTAGAATCCTCAGTTTGATTTCCGGAGTCCATAGTCTCTCATGGTTTGTCTCCCCTTCTGAGTCCCACCCCTTTCATTTTTCCCTTCCTTCTCCTAATGTCCTCTGTGCTATTCTTTATGTTCCACAAATAAGTGAAACTATAAACATTTGCTGAGCAGGGCTTGGAATGCTCTGAAGACTGGAAATCAGGTTCCCTTCCTCTCACCCTCCCTCCTTCCTCCTCCCTTCCTTCATTTCTCAGTTTTACTTATCTTTTGGTCTTCTTCCCTCCTTTCTTTTTTCTTCCCTGCCTCTGCCAAGGGCTTCCTAAATTCCAGTCTAGGCTGATTAAATAAGAGTAGCCAGGAATCAAGGTTGCATTCAGATTCTTGACTGAACCTGGCCCAGGTTCAGAAGGCCTGGTTCTTCACAGACAGGACACGACATGACGTAAACGAGCACTCAAGGTGGCTCAGTTTTAGAGGAAGACTGTTTTGGAGCCTTGTTATTAGAGAATTATTTCAACCAGATATGGTCCCTAAACATGCACAAATCCTTCACCTAGAGAAATATCCAACTCAAAAAAAAGTTGCTTCCATTCAAGAGTAGTTATAAAAAATGGTTCTCCAACCACATCTGGGCCGGATTTGGAATTCGGTGAGGGCCCCGCACCATTTAGCCAACCGGCACCGTGCAGCTCTTTGCCCTCACAGATGGGCTCTTGACGTTGCTACCACATCTCCCACCATGGTTACCTGACATTTAATGAGCAACAAAGGTATACTCATTGAAGTGAGTTGTACATGATAGTGATTAATGATAAAGAATAAGAAGCATCGAACCCGACGTGTCTATAAGTGGGAGAGACATGGGCGCATTTTTAACCAGGAGAAAGAGAAGAAGAGGCAACTTCAGAGGAACGCCGCCTGCTTCGGGGGCTGCTATTTTGGCAGTGATTCTGGCTCTGAGGGCGGGGCTGAAGAGCGGGGTGGAGACCCGCTTCTAAGCATTAGCAGCTCTGTTTGACTCCGGCCAGACTGGTTTTGAATCTCAGTCTAGCTCTTTATTCGGGTCTGGGAACTAAGGCAAATTGCTTAACCTCTTTCATAAACTGAGGGCAGTGACTTCTACTCTCTAAGGCTGCTGGGTGAACAGCTGGGATGATAAACGCAGGAGGCCTTTATGCTTTTGGCAAGTTGCAAATGTTCTGTGAATTTCAGTTCTGCCCTCCCACCAGCTCCACCAACAAAAACCCAAGAATAGCATTAGACCAGGAGAGCCCAGAATTGGGTGGCTGAGTGGCTATTTGCCCAGGAGACTGAGAAAAAGGGAAGGGTTCTGAGAGTGACCTCAGGCCTGGCAGGGACAGCCCCAGCATGCACCTAGAGCAAAGTGTGGCAGAGCCTGGCCCATGAGTGGAGGAAACCTGTCCCCAGGCAAGGCCACCCCGGTGGGCCTCTACTGTGAAAGGGAAGCTTGGGAAGAATGTGAGTGATATTTTGTGAGGCTCCTTATAGCTCCATAGCACCTGAAGTCATCATTTTAGTTTACCAACTTTGAACCTGGGCTACTCTGAAGCAGAGAGCCCTACTGGAGTCCTGTCTGCAGAAGAAGATGGATCTAGAATGCTTTAAGCTCATCCCAGCCACAGCCTTCTAAGAACAAACAGATCGAAATGAGCAGCCTACATTGATCAAAACCACAAGCGTATTGACTTTTTCTAGGTGCTTTATCTTCCTAAGTGCAAAGTTGATCATGTCACTTCCTTGCTTAAAGATGTCCATTGACTCCCATCACCTACAGGATACTGCCTGAGATCCTTAGTGTGGCTAACAAATCTGACCACTCTGACCATCTGACCGTTATTTACCCGCCAACCTTCAAATCCTTGCCCCCAAAGAGCACATATATGCCACATGCTGACATATCCTACAGAACCATTACCCAAGACTTCTCATCATGCCCTGAAATTATCACACTTTCTCATGCCTCTGCAGCTTTGGATGTGCTTTTCCTCTGTTTTCATTCCTGTTCCCTCCCCCACTTTTTTTTTTTTTTTTTTTTTTGGTCACTATGCAGATCCATATCACATATCATCATCTGTGTCATGCCTGCCCTAACAACCACCAGCAGAGCTGGCCACCACTCCCAACCAGGGATAATTATTTACTCCTCATTCTTTCTTATTTCTCCTTCTATAACTCTGATTAAATGTATGCTGGGCTTCCTCACTCTATGGTCCAAGTCACTAGGTCTCTCCTATTCCCTGATTCCCTGTCTCTCTGTATGATGCCAGCTAGTGTTCTAGTATTCCTTAGATCATCTCCAAGTTTATGATTGAGTGTGATCTGTTACTGACTTAGTTTCTAGTTACTATCTTTTTAATCTCTAGAGTTATTTTTTCCTTCTTTTATCAAACCTGATTGGTTGGTTTTAGTAACTCCTTATTTCTAAGCCATACTTACAAGCCTCACCTTTATTTCTTTGAATGTGTTGTATTAGTTTGCTAGAGTTACCATAATAAAGTATCAGAGACTGAGTGGCTTAAACAACAGAAATTTGTTTTCTCATAGTTTTGGAAGCTGCAAGTCCAAGATCAAGGGGTCCTGTTTGGTTTCCCCTGAGACCTCTCTTCTTGGCCAACAAAGGGCAGCCTTCTTGCTATGGCCTCCTGGGACTCTCCTGTGCGCACACACATCCCCAGTGTCTCTTTGTGTGTCCAAACTTCCTCTCCTTACAATACCAGTGATCATGGATTAAGACCCACTAGATGACCTCATTTAACCTTAATTATTTCCTCATGGCTCTGATCTCCAAATACCATCACACTGAGGACTAGGGCTCCAATACATGAATTTGTGGCAGAAAGATTCAACCTATAACACGTGTTAAAAGGAATTATTTTGTATTTCTGTTTCTTGTTTTCTTTTTTTAAAGATTTTACTTATTTATCTGATGGAGATCACAAGTGGGCAGAGAGGCAGGCAGAGAGAGAGGAGGAAGCAGGATCCTCGCTGAGCAGAGATCCCAATGCAGGGCTCGATCCCAGGACCCTGAGATCACAACCCGAGCTGAAGGCAGAGGCTTTAACCTGCTGAGCCACCCAGGGGCCCCTGTATTTCTGTTTCTTATAACCATTACCTTTTCTGGTCTGATTCTGTGGCTTGATTTATGATTCTTGGTCTGTTTCTGTTGGTTCTTGCTCATATTTTAAAATGAGTGATTTTCTGTTAGAAGCATATATTCTCTGCCACTTATGTGAAGGGATTCTTTGAGGTCTGTGTTTAATGTATGTCCACCTACAGAGAATTTATTTTGTTTCTCACAGGTATCTGGGAGCACTTCTAACTTGCAGGAACTTAAAACTAAACTTTGAGTTCAGACTTTGTGGGGTTTTTCAGGGATGTGTATACAGACTGGAGCATGGTACACAAAGGTGGTATGGGTTTCAGCTCTTACCTCATCAGAGAGTATTTTTTAGTTAGAAATTCTCTGAGAAAATGTTAGTTTTTGTTACACCCAGATACAAGGCCAAGAAAGCCCCCATCTCCCCCACCATTTTTTCTGCTTAGTTGTTTTATTTCAAGTTTATCCTCTTTGATTAATTGAGTATATCATGGTTTCAACTCTTCCCCTTCCTCTACCAGTTTCCTAGGATTGCAGCAACAAACTTAGCTGCAGAAAACAGCAGAAGAATATTATCTCACAGTTCTGGAAGCTGGAGCTCTGCAGTCAAGGTATTAAGAGAAACATGGTCCCTCCAAAGTCTCCAGGGGAGGATCCACCTCTGTTTTTCCAGCTTCTGGTGGCTCCAGTTGCTGTGGCTTCTGTTTGTGGCAGCATCGCTTGTCTCCGCCTCCATCTTCATGTGACCCATGGCCTTCTTCTCTGTGTCTCTATGTCCTCTCCTTTTCTTGTAAGGACACCAGTCATTGGATTTAACCCCTCCTTCCCCAGATCTAGGATAATTTCACCTAAGCATCTTTACTAATTATATCTGCAAAGATCTTGTTTCCAGATAAGATCACATCTTGAAGTTCCAAGTTGACAGGAAGTTTGGGGGGGTGCTCTTCAGTACACTATACCTCCCTATATGTATACCCTATGCCATGCCACCTTGTACCGGCTTTCCCCTATGACTGTCATCTTAGCTGTATGACTTTCTTTAAGCAATGGGATGTTACCCATTGCGCCATCTCTGCTTGTGCCTTGGAGAAGTGCAAGGACATTTCTACTTGTTGTTCCTGCCCTCTGCCATTGCCATGAGAGGCCTATGCCCCTGGTCCTGGAAGCTAGGAGAAACAAGGAGCAGAACAAACTCATTCCGGTTGCCCCATCTAACAGGATGGCCAGTGGATAGCCAGATGAACTGCTTACATGTGAGTGGGCTTAGCCAAGATCTGCAGAACGACCTAACTGCCAGGTTAGATGTCTGAGTAAGAAACACTGAGGAGTTGTGGGTTTTTCTTACTCAGCAGTACATGTAATACATAAGTAGTACCTCCTCTAGCAGGTCTCTCTTCTGGGATTCTGGTTTTATGGTGGGGCCTCCTATCTGACCTCCCAACATATCCAACCCCTAGGCTTCATGTTCTGTCCTTTCATATTCCAGTGCCTCATTAATGTAGATTCTCTAGGAAAGCAAGGATCTGCAGATCTCTACAGAGAAGACCAGCTCCAGGACATGCCCAACTGCATAATGTCACTGTCTTGTCCTTCTACCTTCCAAGGACTTCCCTTACCTTCCTGATGACCAACAATTTGAAGAAAATACATTTTTTCTCTACAGAATGTATAGATACAGATTGATGGGAGGGAGTTGTTAGGCCTACCTCCTCACCAAACTGTGGTTCTTCCAAATAGGAGAGAAATTGCAAAGTGACTTGCTCAAATTGTCTTTTTTCATGAGTGATCATCAAAGATAAGCCATTCGCCTCTACCTCTACCTAGATAGCCATGGTTCTTCCCACAATACTCTTGGGGATCATACCACTGGAGCAGTTGGAGTACCCTCTCTGACTTGTGCTAGAAATCTCACCTGCTTTTGGAACATACTGGAAATGTCTTTTCCTGGTGGAGAGGCTGAAGAGCCAGAGGCTGACCTAAATCCTTGGGCCACTGGGGTACAACCCAATTCTAATTGTGATTCTACAAAGTCAGTAACTCACACCTCACGGAATCAGTCTCATTCCTTCTCAACAGAGCTCACTACCATGATCATTACCTGTCACTGCCTTTTTCTGTTTCAGCTAACATGACAAATATTTTCTTCCTTGTACAGGTTCAGTATTTTTTTAATTTACTTTTTTTTCATTGTTCCAAAATTCATCGTTTATGCACCACACCCAGTGTTCCATGCAATTGGTGCCCTCCTTAATAACCACTACCAGGATCACACAACCCCCCACCTCCTCCCCTCCAAAACCCTCAGTTTGTTTCTCAGAGCCCATAGTCTCTCATCGTTCATCTCTTCCTCTGATTTCCCCCAACCCCCTCCTCCTCTCCATCTCCCAATGTCCTCCATGTTATTCCTTATGCTCCACAAGTAAGTGAAACCATATGATAATTGACTCTCTCTGCCTGACTTATTTCACTCAGCATAATCTCTTCCAGTCTCGTCCATGTTGATATAAAAGCTGGGGATTCATCCTTTCTGATGGAGGCATAATACTCCACAGTGTATATGGACCACATATTCCTTATCCATTCGTCCATTGAAGGGCATCTTGGTTCTTTCCAGAGTTTGGTGACCACGGCCATGGCTGCTATGAACATTGGGGTACATATGGCCTTTCTTTTCACTACATCTGTATCTTTGGGAGGTTTAATATTTTTATAGCCTAAGCACAGGTGTGTACTTTCCATGAATAAATCTTCTATAAGTACCAACTAGCAGGGTTCTGTTCAGTCTGAAACTACAGGAGGTGATAAGCCATGTTTTCAGTTCAAGACCTCTTCTGATACTTCTGTGTTTCCTCCTTGGCTACTTTGTTCTTCCCTGCCCTTATCGTGGACTCCTGGAAAGTAGACACAGTGATAGACCTGAAAGCTGCCCCTAGCATTTACTATGGTTGGCTGAGTCTTTGAAGTTTTTCCCCAAAAGGTTGGGGATCTTCCCATGGATGCCATACAGTTTCAGTTTCCTATTGGAGAGAAGGAGGTAACAGCCCACAAATCAGGATGCTTGCAGGGCCAGACACATTCTGTACCTTCAATTTAATAAGGATGATTGAAGGATGAAGTGTGTGAGCATGTGCCTAAGAACGGAACTGACACACAGTATGAATGAAAGAAAAGGAGGAAAGAAATGAGAATTTAAGTCAAGGGAGTGTCCTTCAATTCTGGTAAATGAATGATCATGTTGCTGACTTATTAGGAGTTTCCCAGTTAACCATAAAAGTGAACAAAGATGAAAGAAGAACTCTCCTTGGGAAGACAGGCATTTCAGGTAAAATTCATGTTTCCCAGCATGCACTACCTGTTCTTATCCTGTTTCTCCTGAAAAAGCAGATGTAACACATTTCCCACTTCAGAATGTGGTGAGCCAGGTCTGATCAGTGGAAGGCGGTTCATTTTTAATATGACATATTTCACTCCACCCTCATTTAAAAAGAAAATACTTTTAATAGACTGGTGTCTATAACCAGAAACTGAAATTATTAGCTTACAGATGCTTGAATCATCTAATGTTTCTGGGGACCCAAATTACAATCAGGCTGCAATTTCATTAATTTATCATCAGAAATACAAATGTTCCAGAAACTGCCTATATAAGTAGATCCATAAATTAGGCCAAGTCACAATTAAAAATTTCTCTTGAAAGCTTGGAATCAGAACAAAGGAAGTCAGAGGAACAACACATTTAATGGTGTCAGGGAAACACAACCTGACCCACTGTCTCCCAATGGAGATCTGTCTGGCATACAGGTCAGGAGTATAGAAAGTTTACTGCCTTCAGCTCCTAGCATCTATTTCCACATTAAGGACAGTCCTGACACTGTGATGGGAGGCTCTTTTGGGTGAAAATCTTCTGCTCCATTAGTGCCACTGCTTCATTTTGGGAATCTGTTTTTTGGTGGTTGTGGTTTTTTGTTTGTTTGTTTGTTTGTTTGTTTGTTTTTTCCATAGCTGACCAAATTCTCTTCAGATCAATAAACTTTTTCTTTAGATTTGTTTATCCCTCTAGTAGAATTACAACCATAATTAGGGAATTCTTTCTTATCTTAAGCCAAACAGTATCTCTTTAAAACTCTTTCACATACAATTAAGTTTTGCATGAACAAGGGAATATAGTTGTGGGGAAGAGTGTGGGTAAAAAGCCTGGCATGCCTCTGTCCCTGTCTGGAAATGATGCTGTTCTTTTCTTTGCCAAAGGCTCCATACAAACATACAATGGGCATGGCTGTTATGGTGCTCCAGGTTCAACATTTGGGGACCCAACAACTGTTTCTCAAAGCTTATGACATTCTGAACTCTCTCTGTACTATTATCTAAAGATGAGCTCAAATTTATCCATATCCTGTATAAATGTAGTATCTAGAATTGGTGAAAATCTACCAAAAGCTATGAGATAGCTACATTCCCTTGATCCATAAATTACTATTCATGTAGCTGAAAGTTACACTGACTTTTTTTTTTTTTCAGCAGACTCCTCATACTCTTGGATCATGCTGAGCTTGTGGTTTTACCTTGAGAAATGCTGGTAATATTAGATCTTCTGAATCTTGTGCAAAATGTGGACCATACGTTAATTTCTGTTACAACTCTACAAGTTGATTTTAGCCATCAATGTTGCTGACTGAGGTATTTACAAATACCATGATTCTGTCTCAATGTATTGCTCTTTCTCCTTCCTTTGTGCTTTTCAGCAGGTTGATAAGCTACTTTCTACAGCTTTAAGAAAACAGGGTAGCAGGGAAGAAGAAAGAAAAGTAACTAATATTTGGGTGTACCTACTATGTTCCAGATACTTTACTCTTCCATACATTACTTCCCTTAATCTTCACAACAATCCATTCATATAAGCCATAACATTATTCTTAAGCTCAAAGAAAGTAACTTGCCCAAGGTCGTACAGCTAACAAGTTGCAAAGCCAACATTAAAACCAATCCCATTTCATTTTAAAAACATGGAGAGTTAGGAGAAGGGAGTTGGGGGAAATTGGAAGGAGAGGTGAACAATGAGAGACTATGGACTCTGAAAAATAATCTGAAGAGTTTGAAGAGGTAGGGGGGTGGGAGGTTGGGGCAACCAGGTGGTGGGTATTAGAGAGGGCACGGATTGCATGGAGCACTGGGTGTGGTACAAAAACAATGAATACTGTTATGCTGAAAATTAAAAAAATGATTAAAAAAAAAAAACAAGTTCTTCCAACGAACATATGAGGCCCCCAAAGTAGAATGTCTCACTGGTTAAAACCAAGAGGAGAACTCTCTTGTATAACCTAGAGTCCTTGTAAAGGTCACTAGGATCTAGGGAATTGTATGTCTCCTTTTGGGAACCCCAGACTGGATTTATGTAACAGAAGATGCTAACTAGCTCAAGGGAATGATGGTCTCCCAAATGTCAGAATATGCCATAGGGTTTGCCAAAGTTGGTATATCCTAATATCCTTATCCTTATTTTGAGTTCAACTCAGTTCATTTGCATTCCAACTGAGTTCTTCCCTTCTCTATAATTGGTATGGTTGAACTCCACCCATATTCATCTGTGTTCTCTCTCTGGGGAATCCAAGCCAGAGAAAGTTGTGGGAAAATTAGGACTTTTTTTTTTTTTTTTTTTGTCTTAACCTCTCCTTCTTAAGCAATTCAGAATAAAATAGAATAGAAATTTTGAGTTGGGATCCTAAGATCATTTTGTCCAATTTTATCATTTTAGTTAACCCAAGAGGGTAACCAACTCTCTTAAGACTGCATCACAGAAGAATCTTATTGCTTAACTTTCAGTCAGAACTGTACCATATCACACTGCCTCTCTCTCTCTCTCTTTTTTAAAGTTGTTTTTATTTATTCATTTGAGAGAGAGAAAGAGTGTGTGTGCATGAGCTAGAGCACGAGAAGTGGGGAGGGTCAGAGAGAGAGAGGGAGAAGCAAACTCCTTGCTGATCAGGGAGCCTGACAAGGGCTGATCACAGGACCCCAGGATCAGGACCTGAACCCAAGGCAGACACTTAATGGACTGAGCCACCCAGGCACCCCTCACTGCCTCTCTCTTTATTTCAAAGCGACAGTGTGAATTTTTTAGACCGGGTTATCAATAGGAATATCCCTTTAACTTTTGAAGATCCCTGACAAATGGCAACTCTTTGGGCCATGACTGGCATTCTACAACATTTTGAGGGTCCAGCTTTCTTCTAGGCTGGCCCACCCCCACCATCCTCCCAGTATCTGTGGTCTTCAGTCACCTTTTTTTACCTAGCCCTTGTGCAGCACTCTGTGCATGACAGCAGTCAATAACCACCTTATTAATTAAATGACACTTTTAAAAGCACTCCTTCAGGGGCTCTAAGAAAGCCAGCTTTGGCTAGCTATAAAGTTTTCATAATTATTTAAGAAAAAAAATGTTATTCATCATCTTTATGACAGATCACGGCCGCCACATTCTCCCCAGGAGTTCCATCCATCAAGTACCTCAATGCAAGGACAGTTAACAAGGTCCCTGTCACTTTGGGTGAAATATACAGGTATCACCAAAGGCTTCTGAACCCACCAGGAACAAAGGTATAGCTCTCCTCATCCCAGTATGCTCCATCCAGAAAGCCAGCAAGGTGGCCTTGTCTTGCTTTTCCTCTCCATCTGCAGAGTGGGGTTAGGTAAGAGGAAGTCCTTGAGTCTCTTCCTTTTGTGAGAATGGTTTTTCTGTGGGCAGAATGTCTGAAGTGATGAGCCCAACCTTTGATGTCTGAGATATTCACCATAAAATGGTTTGTTATGGTTGCAGGCTCCTGTAGGACTTCCGCCTCTCTCCTCCACATTCCACACTGATGACAGCAACTACTAGGTGTATGGTATTTTGCAAAATGACTTCAATTATGTCATCTCAGATTGTCCTCACATTAGCTTTATAATAGAAACAAG
Organism: Lontra canadensis; assembly: GCF_010015895.1. Lineage (NCBI taxonomy): Eukaryota > Metazoa > Chordata > Mammalia > Carnivora > Mustelidae > Lontra > Lontra canadensis. Next base: position 28,760,643 of record NW_022631004.1, on the reverse strand, counting down.
GAAGGGGTTATTATTCTTATTTTACAGAGGGGGAAACTGAGGCATATCCATGGTTACTTGGAATATGTTGACATTGTAAGATTTGAGCTAGGATCTAGCTTTCAGTGCCATGCATTTTAAATGACTATATCAGTTTGCCTTCTAACCTCTCTAACCATTTCTTTTCTATGGGTAGGAAAATTGCATTTGAATTAAGTTGTTTTGTTTGCTTATATCAGGAACAACCTCCCTCAAAAAGAAAAAATACTTTGAAATAAGACAGGATGCCAAGTTTGATCTTTTCAGGCAATTCAAGTGATTTGCCAGGAGCCTTCATATTGTTCTAGCTCATATGGAGTAATTTTAAAACTGTGGGGGTCAGCACTCCAGTGTCCTGAGCACCTAGGCTACTGTGAACAGACACAAGCCTTTCTCTGACCACTGGGGCTTAGGCAAGGGTGACTCAGAGCCAGCCTCTTTGCCTGCTTATCCAGCCATTGAGAAAGAGTGGAGTAAACCTGAACTGAATCCAGCACACACCTAGAAGTTCTGTGTGTATGCAATAAGTCAGTAAGAACATATCCAGATGCAATTTTCATTCATTGTGTGTACTACATTAAGTGCATTCACTGGGTTATTTAATTCCAGTTCTCCACGGTGGATATTATTGCCTGCATTTTTCAGAAAAAGAACTGAAGTTCAAAGAGGCTAAGTGATGTGACACTCAGTGATATGCCTCCATTCTCTTGTGCCATGTAGGATATAGAAAGCTGTTTCTGTAGATCGCATGCCATTCTGATCACTCACTTCTTCCTTCATGTTTGCTTAATTCACTGGCCATGACCTTATGAGCTGTAGCCTGGTTCTTTTCTCATAACCATTGGTTCTAGTCCTGGACAATAAGGCAGGGGACAGTGAGGCACTGTAACTCTCATCCAAGGCTGGGAGGAAGACTCCTATCCTGCCCTGAGTGAGGGTTCTATTTTCTTTCCTTTCTGTGAGTTTGGCTGCTTATCCTGGGAGTGATAACATCACTGACTGAACATCAGTGGTTGTCTGCGCTTCTGCTATTGTTTCCTGACATGCTGAACCTCTCCAACTGATTTACCTGCCACCCCAGGTCTGAAAGCCGGTGTCAGAATCCCCTGCAATGGAAATGGTCCGTGCAGGCAGAAGGGGAGACGCATTAAGTCATAAGAACAGGTGTTTGCTCAGATGATGGTGAGTGAGTCTGATATGCTCCTTTGCACATCCTGAGGGGGCGGAGCAGGGGTGGAGAGTGGGGAGATAGATGAGAGAAAAGAGGAAAAAAGGCAGAGGGAAGGAAAAGAGCAAAAGGACTCAAATGAATTAAGGAAAAGCAAAGGAGAAGGGTATGGAAGAAAAACAGTAATAGGGACATACATTTTTTTTCCAGCTGCTCCCTTCTGGGATTTCCTTATGCCCCAGCATGCCCATCTCCCATTTCTGGAAATGGTCCACTGGTGTCACTCCTAGAAAATTCACAGAGTCACACCAACGTCCATTCCCTTGAGCAATCTTGAAGAATTATAAAATCCTTTTCCTCTCACTTCAGCTGGATGGGTGAAAGACTCAAGGGAATGTTAGAGAGAGAGAAAGATGTAGGGAGATAAACATTCAATGTCTACAGATACATGAACTGGAATGAGTTTATGGGATGCTGCTTCCTTAGTCTTATTAAACCAAAGACAGAGCAAGGAATGTGGGCTCTACAAATCTTATTTCTTGGAAATCTGGAAGTCCCCAGAGCTCTGTCTTTCCAGATCTTTCCTGTTTCTCCGTTCCACTTCTCCTTGACCCATTCTCCCTTCCTAGGGAAAAGTAACTAACATTTCTGAATGCTCATTATTCGAGGCCATTGTATTAACATTTGTATTAACCAGAAGACTTCTAGAGGTAAGTATCATACTTATTAACACAATGTAACTTAGACATAGAAAAGGAAATTCATTGGTTTTCAACCAAACATTGAAAAGTCAAGAAGGATTGCAGTCCCCAAGACTGGTGCACCCAGGACTGAAGCGGCAGCAGGCCTGACCCTCTGGCTTTGTATCTGTCCTCCCACTTCAGTCCAGATTGAGACTCATTACCCCAGAATCTTTGCATGGAAGGGCAGAGCCACCTGCAGTGCTAGAGGCCTGAACTTAGAGCTGACCATCTAAGCAGAAAGAGAACAGAGAATGAACCCTAGTTTCAGAAGGAAAGTGCTCAAGAAGGACTATGGATGGTATCATATGGGTCACATATTTCATCCTGGACCTATTACAAGGCCAAAAAATGGGACAAGTGAATTGCAAAGCCTGGGTCCTCTGCTGAAGTCCACAACCAAGGAGTAGAATACTAAGATTGGCAGCTTTAAGGGATATAATAATGAGAGTGGGGGAGGATTTACATCTAAGATGAATTAGGGGTAATATTGCCCCCCAAAGTGGAAGACATGAGCCATACACACAAAAAACAATAGATGTCCACCATGGTATGTTACATTCTCCATTACATATAACCTCAGGTCAGCCCCAGTGTTTGATAAGCATGGTGAGGCAGTCTGTGTATGTTGTTTAATACGGATTCCCAGTAGTTGCCATAGGGCCTGGCTCATAGTAAGTACTCAAATCCTTGTTGACTGTAGATGAGATACATGCTATAATTAATCCCATTTTAATAAGGCTTGACAGGGTGAAATAGTTGGTGCAACAAAAAAAGGGTTGTGCCAACTATCAAGGCTGTTGCTTCCTCCTTTATTTTACTGCAAGGGATTGTCTCCTACCAACAAGCTGCAATGAGCTCTGACTATATTACACGTTTTTGCTTTCCTATCAGAGTAAGATCACTCAAGGGCCTGCTCAGTGGGTCCTTCCTTCCCTCTGAGTAAGGAAGGGAGAAAGGTACTGCAGCTGGGATCTGTTCAGGTGTGAAGCAGGCCCAGAAGGAGATGAGGGCTGGAAAAAAAAGTGGAACCAATGCTATGGAGAACTGCTCTAGTTTGAAGGCTGATCCCCCTGAGCAGGAACCAGCAGGCCAAGGCAGCATCCAAGACACTTGCTGGATCCAGAAGTAGCTCAGGTGATTGTTAGTATCCAAGTGAAGCTTGGAGAAAGATGAATCAGCTGGTGACACTGGAAATAAAACTGATGGAGGCATGTGTTTGGAGCAGACAGGGTTCCCATCCATGTGGTTGGACCAGTGCCCAAACAAGTCAGCTGGGGTCTAGGAAGGACTGACCAGCATGAGCAAGGAGCTGTCATGCTGGGAAAGAAAGTTAAGGCAGAGACTGGGTATAGGAATAGTCTTTGGAGGCCGTCATTGGGTGCTCAGAGCTCACACCAGTATTCCCAGAGTACAAAAGCAAGGCCTCATCACACAACACACACACACACACACACATAAACACACACAGAGAGAGAGAGAGAGAGACAGAGACAGAGAGAGAAATTTCTGCTAGGAAGGGTGGGAAAGGAAGTGCTTGTCAGGAGAAAGCAGCAGACAATGAGTCAAACTGTAGTCCAAAGAAGCAAGAAGAAACCTCTCTTTTATATAGTGGGGCGGTTCTAGAAACTTTGGCATTGCCCTCTCTTCCTCTAGCCAGGACACTTAAGAACTCTCCCACCATACTTTCTTTTCCTCTTGCTCAACTCTGACGTCTGGGATGGTGCATACCTACTTCCTTTCATTTTCCAAAGTCATATACTGCAATTGACCTGTAGCTGCACATTAAAATCCCTTTTCCTTATTACCCTTCTGGGCCACAGCATCAGGTTGTGAAAATCAAACCCCCAGCCCTTGCTGCCATACTTCCTGTCAGGTCTGGGGCTAGCTGGTGGTGGAGAGCAGTCCACGAAAGCCCACAGTGCAATGAGGATGCTCCCGAGGACTCTGTAACTCTGTTGGAAGGGGCCCAGGAACACGGAACTGTAAGTCTCTGAGACCAGATTTGGAAAATAAAAGAAAAGAAGAAGCTAAACCCTCATTCGTGGTTCATTCCCATTTCCCCATTAAATCAGTGAGGGAAATGAATGTCCTGTATCAGTTCATACTTTAAAACCAGACTCAGCATCCAAGAGAGGATGAGTAACATAATCAGCTGCCCTGGAGGAGCTGTTGAGTCTGCTACTTCCCAGGAGAGCTGACCCCCTGCTCTCCAGGGCAGGTGGCTCTGGCCCCAGCCCTGATCCTCCTGACCTGCATCCCAAGGGCCCAGCCCCTGGCTGACTGGAGATGGCCTGGCCACACACAGTAGTGGAGCCTTTCTGGCCCTGCATCTGTACCCCCTGAACAGCCAGAGAAGCTCCACTGGGCGGGAGCAGGCTATTAGCTCCTCTGAAGATCACTCCCTTGATCAAATAAACTAACTGCACTGTTTACTGTGTAAACTTGGACCGAAGCAGCAGCGCAGAGGGGGGTTCATAACAAGGGCTGTTAATATTTATGGCTGACATCGCAGGCTCCTGGCACCATCATAATGAGCCCATCCCAGCCTGAGTTGCTGCAACCTTCCAGCAGAGGCAAAGAGAAAAGCAGGAAGCAGATGGGAGGAAGGACAAGGCATGCCTGCATGCAGAGCAGTACCCAGAACCTTCCTGATCTGAATAGCAGGGCCAATGCCAGCATTAGAAATGTCTGCAGAGCACCTGCTAAATATGGACATTGAGTCAGAGTCTGGGATATGGAGGTTAATAAGGAAAACCACCTAGGAACCAGGAGAATGAGTGCTATTATAAGGATGTTCCTTTCTGCAGTCTCATAGACTGGGAGCTCCATATTGAGGCACTCAAAGCAGATTACAGTGGGCTGGTGGAGAGGAGGCAGCATGGGGCAGCAAGAAGACCTTGAGAGCCCAGTGGTCTTCCAAGCTCCATAGGAGGCCCCCATGAGTCCAAGGTCCTGACTGGTGAGCGATATGGCTGAGAGACATCCCACCAGGAATAGCTGCTCTCCTCAGGTGGACAAAGACTGCTCAGCACTGAACCCAAGTGCCTTGACCTGGCCCAGGACATTTCTAGCAACCTAAGTGATCCAAAAGGAATGGTTTACCCTGGCTCTAGGCCTCCTCTGCCACTCCTATTGACTATGTGATGTTGGGCAGATAATTTCACTTCTCTCAGTCTGTTTCCATGTTTGCACAAGTAAGGATTTAGACCAGGTAGGAAGCACTAGCTTGAGTTAATCTAGCCTGGACTGGTTGAAGAAGCCAGACACAGAATGTGCATATACATGGAAAAGAGCGTCAGGGGGAGGTACCAGCCAAGGCCCAAGACTGAGCCTCTGGGGATCCAAGAACCTCCCAGAGGATACAAGACAATGTGTGCATTTCTTGAAGGGAGAGGGTCAATAGCTTATACAGATTCTTAAAGAGTTCAAAATGGTTGAGAACCACCATGTTCAGATCTGATTAGGATTCTTTCACGCTCTAAGATCGTCTACTTCTAAAACTTCCACACCTCCATAGGATTTTCTCCCTGAATATAAGTTCTAGATGAGGCTTCCCCAAGGTCTTTCAAGTGCACAGCAGGGCAGTGTTCTGGGGTGGGGATAAGGAGGTTGTACCCTGCACAGAGTTAAGGGCATAACTTCTAGAATTAGACAGGCTTGAGTCTGAATCTCTGTTCTCCTATTACAGTGATATCTATGAGTCTGTTTTCTCATCTATAAAATTGGCTTAATACTCCTGGGCAACTGCAAATCTGGAAACATGGGCAAATATATAGCAAGTTGTTTATGAGCACATAATAGTCCATGATAAAATAGCATTAACCATGTGTTTAGACTTCACAGTCACTCTGTAGTAGCATCTGCATCAGAGAATGGTTTTTAGGATTGTGAGTAATGATGAACATAAATTGTCTGGCATGGTGTAAGTGCCAATGAATGTTAACCAATAATGATAATTATAATTTTTTTTCTCTGTGCCATGGTTTGTATCCTAGGTTAAGCTTTTTTCTAGCTTAGGAAGCCTTGAGGCCCACCCCCAAGTTCTCTTGAGATACGGTGTGTCAGGAGGAGTCTTCTTATTTGAGACCTCGATGGGAGTGGATAGACCAGAAGATGGACCAAGAATCCAGACACTTGGTCAAGCAGCCAGAGGCCTGGAGGACCCTGCAGGGATAGCAGACAAGTTGTTTAGAGGGCAGTGACGTAAGGAGGGAGCAGGGTTCAGTAGCAGTTGAGAAAGTGATATGGGGAGGTATCCCATGGTTGGTCCCCAAGTGTTGACTGTGGCCAAAGGGAAATGAGCCAGAAACCAGCAGGTGAGTTCTGTTCCTGATTACCACAAGTTTCAAGGTGCTGTGGTTACCTCTCAGTGGAAGAGAGGGCTGCAGAAATAAATGCTGTACAAGTGGGTGTGGGTGGCTGAGCATTCTCTAAGAGCAGAGAAAACCCAATTCTCCCTGCAAAGCTGGATCTGCAAATGCCTCTCCTTATCCATTCTTTAATTAAAAGGGAGTCTCAGCCTTGTGGGGGTAGGGCATAGCAGTTATGGGGCAGACATGCTTAGAGAAGCTAGAAGGGCTCTCCTGGGTTCTCTGAGTAAGAGTCAGATCCCTAAGGGGTAAGAATGAAGCAACTTTGGAATGAGGGGAGGTTACTTGATGGATAGAGGCAACAACAAAAAAAATCTATTAGCAGTGCTTTGAGCTCCTTAGAGAACAGTTCTTGAGGAAGTCGAGTAAACAATTTCCTGGTACTGGAGATTTGTTAATTAAGCACTTTGCACAAGCTCTAGGGGGAAGGGGGCAGACAACTGTAGAATCTGACTTCTGAGTCTTCTAGCCTTAGGAGGTAGGTCAGTGGATTTCAGAGCCAGTGGCCTGAGGTTTCTTCCAGACTGTCTGAGGGACCAGTCTGCTGGAGTCCATGACCCTTGAGGGGCCGCATATGGAAAGAGGGCTGAGCTAGGCATGCAGAAATATACATGTTTTGATGTCCATCCTGATGTCAATGAATTGAGCAGTGCACAGGGCCAGCAATATCTGGCCTGTTCAGGGGAATGTCCATCCAATATCACCAGTTGAAATCCTGGGAAGGGACTGTGCCCATTGATGCCTGGAATTTCTGCAAGGGGGCATCACAACTCTGATTCAACCACAGGACACCCCTGGGTTTTTCTTCTGGAGTGTATATACTCCTGGGAAAGAAATGTATTAAGTCACTATATCTTCTGTAAAGGAAGTTGCTAAGAGCAGATAGTTCTTTGGAGAAATGGGACCTCAGAGGAGTGAGTGAGCAAGGGAAGGGGGCAAGTCAAGGAAGAGGGGAAAGGGAACTTCAGGCCACTTTTCCACTCAGTCTGAGGGAACTGGGAAGATGGGGGAAGAGTGTGCCAAACCTGTCCACAGGCTAGCTATCATCCTGCCCAAAGGCCTGAAAATGTCTCCGAAGAAGCTCAAGTAAGGGAGAAGAAAGACATGAGGGAACAGGAGACGTGGAAGGGGATTTCCATAAGATAATGTCAGGAATTTGCTTTCACCAGGGGGTTTTCAAGGCTAATTCCATCTGTGCCACTGTCTTGATTCTTGGGAGTGGACCAGAAAGAGGCATTCCTTCTCTCCCACCTCCTACCTTACCCAAGTGACAGCTCCATTCCTGCAAAGGGCTATGAGAATCAATGTTTAGTAAACGGAATCATTTTCTGGAGGCACCATGGAGGGGAAGAAATCCCAGAAGGAGCCTTTGCAGGAAGGGGAGAATCCTTTACATGAAGGGAGTGATCCAGGGTAGGGTCCCACCCCATCACCCAAGTCTATCTTTCCTAGTCAGAAGGCCCAATCTCACCCTCAGACAAGAATTGTAGTTTACTCTGTCTTCAGGCTTCTGGAAAAATGTCCCTTGTCAAGGTAGAAACCCAGTACCTCCCTCTCAGACCAAGAGAACTGCCCAGTGCCAACCACCCAACACTGCACCCACACTCCATAGTTTCATAGTTGTACAAAGCAGGAAAGGTTTGAAGACAAAGAGAAGAAACTCTCTTTCCAACATGGAAAACACAGGCACACAATTGAGGATATGGTAAGCAGGCAGATCTTAGGGAAAACATTTACACTTGGAGTATGGGCCTCACCAATTTACAGCTATGTCAGACGGAGTCTCTGGCCACAGTGGAAAGTGGTCTCTTGGACAGGAGAAAGGCATCTGGGAAGCCCTTGGTGAGATCTGGGTTGGCTGCAGTGTCCACAGAGCAGGTCTGCTCACACTTTCTGGATAGCCTCTCTTAGTGAGTCCCATGACAGAGCTCTCTGGGAGAAGTCAGGCTCAGAAAATGCACAAAGGAAAAAGGAAGCACAGGGCTGGGGCTGAGTTAGTCTGTCCACTCTTCTACCTTTTATATAGCACTCATCCAGGTCCCTCCTGCTGTTCTAGGTGTTCCTGGCTAGGAAAGGGGACCTGACTCTGCTTCCTACCTTTTTTCCCTGCATTTAACTTTTCCAGCCTCGGGTCCATCCTTACTTCTGCCATCTCTTGTCTTCCTTAGGATGAATGAGTGAGATCAAGGTGTTTATGCCCTTTGGGAAGAAAAGGAAATAAAGAGTCAGGGAAATTATATAACTTGTAAAGACCACACTACCAAGAAAGGCCAGAGCCAGAATGTGAACACGTATCCCAGGGCCAAGATGTGAACACCCATCTGAATACAGAACAAACCCAGGGATTCTTCCATTATACACACTGAACATATAGTACACTCCAGGAGGTCCTGCTATAGGCTCCCAGCTCAATTTATCTTCCCAGACTGTGGCCCAGGTTTCAAACTAACCACTCCCTATGTTATGTATTGCTCACAAGTTGGGCTGGCCCTGAGAGCAACCAGTCAAGGTGCTCATGAGGTAGACTGTCATAGTTCCCAGAGTAAGAAGCAAAGATGTCTGGATCTACAGGGTCCACTTAGCAATAACTGCCTGTGATAGACCTCTAGGGCAGGAAGTCCTCCTCCTTGCCTGAACTTGTCCATTCCCAAGTCCCAGGAGGCTGCATAAACCAAGAGAGAAAGAACCTTGTGTGTGCATACATTTCCAGGGGCTGCAGGACCCCTCTAAATCTCAAAGATACGAACCTTTCTTTGAGGTGTTGTGTAATCAGGGTGGGCAGAAAGGCAATCTCTTTAAAACTATAAAGCAAATCTAAGATTGAAAGGCCAATATTAAGATGTCAGTTCTTTCAAATTGATCTATAGATTTAACATGATCACAATCAATATCCAAGCAGGTTTTGTTTTTCAAATAAAATTTGGCCATTCATTTTAGAATTAGTACAGAAATTCAAAGGACCACACAGAGTCAAAACAATTTTGAAAGGAATTAAGTTGGAGGACACACACTCCATGATTTCAAGACTTACTACATACATAGCTACACCACTCAAGATTATAGTGTTCAAAAAGGATGTGTATGTATGTGTGTGTGTGTGTGTATGTATATATATTGAATATATATGTGTATATATATATACACACATATATAAAAAATCAATTAATAAATATAATAAAAAGAAAAAAATAGAATAGAATAAAAAGTCAAGAAATAATTTGATACACATATGTCCAATTTATTTTCAACAGAGGTGGCACAGAAATTTGATGGATGAAATAGAAATCTTTTTAACAAACTGGTTAGAACACTGAAAGCATAGAAAAAAAGGGGAAAAAAGGAAGCTCATTTTTACCCATACCATCTAGAAAAACTAACTTGAAATGGATCATAAAACTAAATATAAAGGCTAAAACAATTGAATATTTGTTTAAATCCATAGGAAAAGGGCTTCACAATCTTGAATTAGGCAAATATTTCTTAGACCACACAAAGCATAAACCACTGAAGAAAAAATATGAAAGAAAACTTGGGCTTGTTAAAAGTTATAACTTCTGCTCTTTGAAAAATACTATTTAAAAAACACAAGCTATAGACCAGAAGAAGACTATTCACAATACACAAAGCTGACAAAGAACTTTATCCAAAATATATAAACTTAATAATAATAACAATATATAAGTAATATATAAACTTAATAATAAAAAACAATAAAAAAGGCAAAATATTTCACAAACATCTCATTAAATAAGATATGTGAATGTCCAATAACCACATGAAAAAACAAATGCTTACCATCATTAGTTCATCAGGAAAATGTAAATTAAAACTACAGTGAGATATTACATATTCATTCTAATGGTTATAATTTAAAAAGACTGATAATACTAAGTGTTGATGAGGAGCCAGATGAACAGTCTCTTGTATAATGCTGCTAGAAGCATAAAATAATACAACTACTTTGGAAAACAGTTTGACAGCTTCTTATAAAGTTAAGCATACAATAACCAGTAGAGAACCAATTCAACACTTGGGTATTTACCCAAATAAAATGAAAACATGTCTACACAAGGACTTGTACATGGATGTTTACAGTAGTTTTATTCATAATAAATCCAAACAGGAAAGAACACACAAGTGTCTATCAACAGGTGAAGAACAAACAAATTGTGGTATATCTGTGTGCTATCCTACTGCTCAGCAATGAAAAAAATATGAGATAAAAATACATATGAAAATATGGATGGATCTCACCACATTCTGCTGTGGTAGATGAGCCAGACATAAGGGAGAATACATGATAAAATTCCATTTATATCAAATTCTAGAAAAGACTGATCAACAGTGACAGAAAGCAGATCAGGGTTGCTGAAGGCCAGGGATTGAATGCAAAGGGGCACAAGGGAGTCTTCTGGGGTGATAGAAATATTCTACATCTTGACTGTGGTATTAGAGACACAGATATATGCATTTCTGTACAGGTGTATGTGTATGAAAATATGGAATTGTATTATATACTCATCAAACTGAACACATTAAATTGGTGCATTTTAGGGGTGCCTGGGTGGCTCAGTAGGTTGAGCATCGAACTCAATTTAGGCTCAAGTCATGATTTTGGGGTTGTGACATGGGTCCCCACGTAGGGTTCTGTCCTCCTCTGCAGGGAATCTGTTGGAGATTCTCTCCCTCTGCTCCTCTCCCTGCTCCTTCTTTCTATCTCTCTGTTTCTCTCTCTCTCAAATAATAAATAAAATAAAAATCTAAAAAAAAAGGTACATTTTATAGCTTGTAATCTATACCTCAATAAAGTTGCTGTAAGAAGAAAACATATATCAACATCCTGCTAATAACCCTAATGGACCCACTGGACTTAGAATTTAGTTAAAACTGCATGGTCTGGTGCAATTCCTGACTACTGTCCCCAAGCTCAGTGTGCTCCAGGCACTCGCCTGCTGCCATTTTCTCCCCTGGGCCTTCCCTTGGGTCGCTTTCCCATCTTGGTAGCTACTTCTGCCTGGAATGCTATCTGCTCAGCTCCATATCCTATTTTCTGGCCCCATCCCCAACAGTTTCCCATAATCCTTTACTTCCTCTCAGTGGCCCTCCTTCACTCCCCAATTTAAATGTGGTCCTGTTATTATCTTCATTATAACATTCTTTTCCTACATATTCCTTATTACAGCTTGTACATGTGAATTAATGTGGTGTCTACTTCTTAAAAGTTTTTCTACCCTAGACTGAAAGATCAAATAAAACCTAGTCTCTGGTGCAAAGCAGATGTTTAATAAATATTTGATGGACAGACAAATGGATGATGAAGTCACTGAATCCACACATTTTCCTCGGGGAGAAAGTCATTTGGGATGGCTGAAGCACAGTTCTGAGGGCAGCATGCCGTAGAATGAAGGACCAGTCCTGAGTCTCAAGTCCTGGCTATCTCACTGATCACAGACCGGCTCTCATTTAGTAGGCCTGGGTTGCGGCCAAGGAATCCCAACATTTAATAAGGGCCCCAGGGTTTCTGGTGCTTGAGATGTATGGATTAACTAGATGAACACATATACACATGTGCCTATAAACATAGCAAATTCATGGGTAGAGATTTTTAAACCATGTTTGTTTCAAAATATAGGATCATCTTTTACTCATTTACCTGCATCGTTTTCCCACTCGACAATCTCTTACAGAAATCCCTCCAAATCTCTTGGTGCAAAAGAAGTATTACTTATTTTTTCTTCATTAATAGATGCATAATAAGATACAGAGTGTGTGTGGTCCTTTTAGTTTCCTTCTCTTTCAGGCACATGGTAGTGGGACACGCCTGGCTCACCTGTGGAGCATTGAATCCTTTGTGCAAGACCCTTCAGGACACCTGATCCCAGCTGGGACAGCTGCTGGTGGTGGTCGCTTTAGCAGCCTGGATCCCAGAACCACTAAGTGGAGCAGAGTCCCTTACTGGCTTGAAATGGACATGTGGTTGAACAAGCAACCCATTTTTATTGCTGTAAGCACTGTGATCTCGGAATTGTTTATTCCACATCGACACCCAGCCTAGCCTAACAAAATATGTTATAATACCAGAATTTATTTAACCATTCTCTTTGATAGATAGATGTTCACTTTTTCCCTAGTGTTTTTGCCACTAACAACATCATTTTATGTATATTCTTAAACACTGGTGTGGGAATGCACAAATAGAGAAAAATATGGAAAGATGCATAATAGATTAAAATGGGTTACATGGTTTTGTGGAGGAGGGTTACATGGTTTTGTGGAGGAGGGTTGAGCGCTTAAAAAATCACAAATTATATGAAATCTATGTACAATGCAATTACATTTACGCAATTCTATGAAGGTAGAAATCTATATTTCTATCTAGTTCCATATATTCACATCTATGTCTATATTTGAAATTTTTTAATCTTAAAATACTCAGTAATTTTATTTTATTTATTTATTTTGAAAGATTTTATTTATTTATTTGACAGAGAGAGAGGTGGAAGCAGGCTCCCTGCTGAGCAGAGAGCCAGATGGATGCGGGGCTCAATTCCAGGACCCTGAGATCATAACCTGCCGAAGGCAGAGGCATAACCCACTGAGCCACCAGGCACCCCAAATACTCAGTAATTTTAAAAAAGAAAGCCACCAAGGGAAATTAGAGAATCAATTCCATTTACTAGAGCACCAAGAACCATAAGATACCTGGGAATAAACCTAACCAAAGAGGTAAAGGATCTGTACTCAAGGAACTACAGAACACTCATGAAAGAAATTGAAGAAGACACAAAAAGATGGAAGACCTTTCCATGCTCTTGGATCTGAAGAATAAACATTGTTAAGATGACTATACTGCCTAGAGCAATCTATACTTTTAATGCCATTCCGATCAAAATTCCACCGGTATTTTTCAAAGAACTGGAGCAAATAATCCCAAAATTTGTATGGAATCAGAAGAGACCCCAAATCACTAAGGAAATATTGAAAAACAAAAATAAAACTGGCGGCATCACGTTACCTGATTTCAAGCTTTACTACAAAGCTGTGATCACCAAGACAGCATGGTACTGGCGTAAAAACAGACACACAGACCAGTGGAACAGAGCAGAGAGCCCAGATATGGACCCTCAACTCTATGGGCAAATAATCTTCGACAAAACAGGAAAAAATATACTGTGGAAAAAAGACAGTCTCTTCAATAAATGGTGCTGGGAAAACTTGACAGCTATATGTAGAAGAATGAAACTCGACCATTCTCTTACACCGTACACAAAAATAAACTCAAAATGGATAAAAGACCTCAACGTGAGACAGGAATCCATCAGAATCCTAGAGGAGAACATAGGCAGTAACCTCTTTGATATCAGCCACAGCAACTTCTTTCAAGATATGTCTCCAAAGGCAAAGGAAACAAAAGCAAAAATGAACTTTTGGGACTTCATCAAAATCAAAAGCTTCTGCACAGCAAAGGAAACAGTCAACAAAACAAAGAGGCAACCCAAGGAATGGGAGAAGACATTTGCAAATGACAGTATAGATAAAAGGTTGATATCCAGGATCTATAAAGAACTCCTCAAACTCAACACACAAAAAACAGACAATCATATCAAAAAATGGGCAGAAGATATGAACAGACACTTCTCCAATGAAGACATACAAATGGCTATCAGACACATGAAAAAATGTTCATCATCACTAGCCATCAGGGAGATTCAAATTAAAACCACATTGAGATATCACCTTACACCAGTTAGAATGGCCAAAATTAGCAAGATAGGAAACAACATGTGTTGGAGGGGATGTGGAGAAAGGGGAACCCTCTTACACTGTTGGTGGGAATGCAAGTTGGTGCAGCCACTTTGGAAAACAGAGTGGAGATTCCTCAAGAAATTAAAAATAGAGCTTTCCTGTGACCCTGCAATTGCACTACGGGGTATTTACCCCAAAGATACAGATGTAGTGAAAAGAAGGGCCATCTGGACCCCAATGTTTATAGCAGCAATGGCCAAGGTTGCCAAACTGTGGAAAGAACCAAGATGCCCTTCAACGGACGAATGGATAAGGAAGATGTGGTCCATATACACTATGGAGTATTATGCCTCCATCAGAAAGGATGAATACCCAACTTTTGTAGCAACATGGATGGGGCTGGAAGAGATGATGCTGAGTAAAATAAGTCAAGCAGAGAGAGTAAATTATCATATGGTTTCACTTATTTGTGGAGCATAACAAATAGCATGGAGGACAAGGGGAGATGGAGAGGAGAAGGGAGTTGCGGGAAATTGGAGGGGGAGGTGAACTATGAGAGACTATGGACTCTGAAAAACAATCTGAGGGTTTTGAAGGGGCAGGGTGTGGGAGGTTGGGGGAACCAGGTGGTGGGTATTGGAGAGGGCACGGATTGCATGGAGCACTGGGTGTGGTGCAAAAACAATGAATACTGTTACGCTGAAAATAAATTTTAAAAATTTAAAAATATATATATATATATAAAAGAAAACCACCAGACCATTTAAAACCTAATGAAAATGCAAATGTTATTTAGGATGATCAAATACTAAGGGATTATGAAGCAGTTATTTATTCCTCTGCTTAGGTTATATTAACAGATTAAAAACTTCACACGGACTGAAGGAATGAAGGCACAGCACTCAGGGCAGCCTGGTTTTGTTGTGCTGGAGGAGGGCATATAGGGAAAAGCCTGAATGCTTTCTTCCTGTAGGTCAGAGGGGAGGCTTTGGAAGAATAAGGAGCCGCCAGAGAACATTGGGAAGGCAGGTGAGGACTCCAGGTTCGAAGGAGAGAGGTGTGCAAACAGAGCTAGTAAGGCAGGACTAGTAAGTAAAGTATACTTGTGAGATCATCTGCTCTAGTTTAATTTCATAAGAAGAAATTATTCTTTTCCAGTGATCTCCAGTGACTAGAACAATCCCTATCCTGTCAGAGCAAGAACCACAAAAGCAGCTGATGATTAAAAGAAGGAGAGAAAGAAAAAGGAAGTGACTTTGTTACATAGCTTACCAATTGTGGAGTCAAGAGTAAAATCCAGGTGCAGGCTCATTTTAGCCCTAGTTGTTTTCTAAGAGCACTTCAAGGAGAGGCAGAGAGAGAAGGAAGGGAAAGGAGGGGGAAGGTGGAAGGGGGGGAGATGGATCTCTCTCTCTCCCTCCCTTTCTCTCCTCCTCATTCTCCCTCCCTCTCCCTCCTTCCCCCCTCTTTTCACCCCTTTTTCTCCCCTTTCTCTCCTCCTCCCTTTTCCCTTTCCCTCCCTGCTTTCTCCCTCCTTCTCTCTCTCTCTCCCCTTCCCTTCCTTCCTCTCTTTTTCTCTCTCTCTCCCTCCTTCTCTCCCTTTCCTCCCCCCATTCCTCTAGCTCTCTCTCCCTCTCCTTCTCCCTCCCTCCCACCCTTCATCTTTCCTTCCCTCTCTCTCTCTCCCATTGTCCCCCTCCCAGGAGTGGAGGAGTATTTGGTGTAGGGAAAAATACAAGCTGGCACTTATCCTATATTCCAAGTTGTATAACAGAAAGGGATCTGCCAACAGCAGGAGTGAGCACTAGTATCTGTCAATCATACTTGCCCACTAGTTACTTCTATCTTAGCAGTCACTCCTCCCAGGTTCTATAGACTGATTATGTCAGGCACCCAGTGTGGGTTTGGACATACTCACCCGGTCCTCTCTCTGTGGGTCGGCTCTCTGAAGGAGCCTGGCCTATAATTCCGACAAAACCAGTGAGAGGTATGCTAATGAGGGAGTCATTTTATTATCTATGTTATCCACTCTTCTTTTTCACACTCAGTCTTTAGGTGCCCAGAACTATCTTCTCTACACCTGACCACACCCTGAAAATAATACCTCCTGGACTGGCTATGCTTATTTCTTATGAAATTAAAAAAAAAAAAAAACTGAGCAGGGATTCGAAAGGAGGTTTAAAAGAAGATCTGATAAACTCATCTACACCAAGGTGTTATGGTCTGATAACCCCTTAATGTGTTATCTTTCCAAGCAGACTTGCATTATTATACAGCACAGAGAAAGTCAGTTGCTATGCATCAGCTGATAAGGCAGTGGACTCTGGCTCAGTTTTCTGAACATGAATATATTTGATGTAAGTGAATTGTAGAAACCAGGTGGTTAAGTATTAGATGATTTGGGATGTGGGAAGTATGGAGCAGATATAGGCTATTAAGAATTGAGCTTGGATTCTGTATCAAATGGGACACTTTTAACTAAAAATAACAAATTACACAACTAAATGTGACTGAAAGATTGAGGAAATTGTATTATATTATATAACAAGAATTCCAGAGTTTAGCTAATTCAGCAGCTTGAAATGTCTCCTTTTTCTGCTGTACTCCATATGATTGCAATATGGCTGTAATTGTTTTATGTAATGTGCAAATATGACATTCATTAAAAAAATTGGAGGAAGGACCTCTTCTCTGAATTGTCCATGCATTTTTTTTTTCTTCAGAAGGAATAAAAACCTTTATAGAAGCCCTTTGTATTAATTGACATGAGCTTACTGGAATAACATATACCACCAAAATTCTGAGGACCAAATATAAAAAAGATTTATTTCTCTCTCATGCTCATGAGGATGCTCTGTGCAGACACACAGGGTTCTAGGATTCTTCCATCTAGTGGCTCCAGCAACCTCCAGGGCCTCAAAATAATCTGATGGATCCTCTACAATTGACCTATGGGTGGGAGGAAAGATAGTATGGAGAAGGGATAGAAAGGACATAACCTCACTTTAGTTCACATTCCATTAGTGGAAACTAGCTATATGACCTCACTCAGATGCAAAGAGCTGGGGAATGTAGTCTAATTCTGTGCCCCAAAAGAGAGGAGAATGTGGATATTGGTGAGCACCATCAGTGTTTGTCACCACCTCATCAGATAACCTCACTTCCCATTGGCCAGGAATGGGTCACAGATAGCTAAACAGAATATTTATTCAAGAAGAATAAGAATTACCAAATTGACTTATGTGATACACAGATCTTTGTGATCTCCAAAGACCCGACCTTCTTGTATTAATGACCTTGAAAAATCTTCTACCCTTGAGTTTGAATGGGATTTGTGACTTTCTTCTTAACAATATAATATGGCAAAAGTACATGATGTCACTATTATAGAGAAAGGTAATGGATGTCACTTTTATAATTATATAGCACTACGTAAGACTATCTCTAGAGATTCTCCTTGCTGATTTGATGAAGTGAGCTGCCACATTGAAGAATCCACATGACAAAAATCTGTGGGAAGCCTTTAGGAATGAGAGTGGCCTTGGGCCAAAATCCAACAAGAAATTGAAGCCTTATATATCCTGCTGTTGCAAGGAAATTAATTCTGCCAACAATGTGAGGAAACTTGAAAACAGATTCTTTTCCAGTCAAGCTTTCAGAAGAGAAGGACCCCTTGCTGACATCATGATGGCAGCCCTGTGAGACCCGGAGCAGAAGACCCAGCTAAGCCACATAGGCCCAGACTCCTGACCCATAGAAACTGTGACATAATAGATATGTGTTATTTGAAGCCACTAAGTATGTGACAATTTGTTGTGCAGCAATAGATCAATTTTAGATCAATCATGATTACCCACTGGAAATAGAAGGAAGCCAACTTATCTGACCCACATGAGAATGAAGACTTTTCCAGGAAAGCCTATGGTATGCCTGGCTATTGATACACCATGGACAGTATTTGTCATAGACTACATTCAACAAAGAAGCAAATAAATAAGTAAAGGTTAAGTTATTTAGTTGTAGAACCTCATGATGCAGTAGTCTCTGGAACAAACATATAAATCTTTGTAGGATCTTATACATAATATTTTAACAAAATTAGAATATTGGGAGGTGAACAATGAGAGACTATGGACTCTGAAAAACAATCTGAAGGGTTTGAAGAGGTGAGGGGGTGGAAGGTTGGGGGAACAAGGTGGTGGGTATTAGAGAGGGCACGGACTGCATGGAGCACTGGGTGTGGTACAAAAACAATGAATACTGTTATGCTGAAAAAAAAATTAGAATATTGGGAATATAAAATGGAAATAAGTGTCATGAAATTTCAATGGGGTAGTGTAAGACAGTAGACATCAGCATTCTTAGGTACCAGGCCTCTTTGAGAATCTGATGAAATTCTGGAGACACATTTTTCAGAAAAAAAGATACTCAAATACCTACACATAAAATTTTGCTTACAATTTTAGGAAATTAAGAGACTGTCTGAGGCCCATCCAGAGGTCCCCAGGATAGGAACATACTACATGGGGCTGAGTGACCTGGACTTCTGGGTCACATAGATGTGAGAGAGTCACATCAGATCACAGAGCTGTACAGAGGAAGAAAGTGTTCTTAGACAACCTCACCTTGACTTTATATGGCAGAAAAAGTTTCAGACTGTGATCCAAGACTCACGTAAAAGAGTTGGGGCTGAAAAGAGTAGAGAGAGCGTCCAAGGCTGCAGGCTGATGGGCAGGAATTAAGACAGGGTTTCTGGATTAGCCTCAACCAGGAAATAGTTTGAGGAAAATGCAGAGCAGTCAGGGGTCTTGAATAAAGGAAGGTGCTAGGAAAGTACTAGAAAGGGGAGAAGATGAGAAAGTAGAAGACCAAGAATTTTAGGAGCAAGAACTACATTTTGCAAATGGATGAGGACATTACCATCTCTACCTACCCTGTTGTCTCTCTTGGAGCCAGAAAGTAGATATGAAAAGGATAAGTAGAAGTTGTATTTCTAAGTGATTTTTGATTTTTCTATGAGAATTGTTTGATTTTATTTTCAATTCAATGATGATATTAGAAAAAATAATATCAGCATTTTTCCAAGTGATGTAGATAACTACCTTATAACCAACTGCTGATTTCATTGCCCATATTTGCTTTTGCACCGTGATTGTGTCAGTAGCAATTAGCAGTACAATAATTGATGTGGTCTAGTGAGAAAAGAATAGAAGGGAAGTTATCATGTAAATAGTGCTCTCCTGCCAAATGAAAATCAAGTGACTTCATGGAGGTCAGTACATTAGTGGGAAAACTGAATTGTCACATGGCACATGGAAGCAGAAGCAGGCCTAACTCAAAGGACATATTGGATGTATTAATGCCCTTTGGGGGTGGCAGTTTTAGCAAGCAATACTGACGGTAACATTGAATTAATTTTGTAAATTGAAACTATTTGGATTCTGTAATTTTCTTTGTGTTTAACCTGAAAATCCATTTGGATTCTGTAGCGACTCTTAGGGCTGTTCACAGATAGCCGTGTTTCTTTCTTCCTGGACACAGGGCAGGATGGCGCTCTGAGGTCCTTTCTGTAGAGCAGGACATGGGATTAGTTCTGGTCAGTGAGCTGTGAGAGCAACGTGGCAGAGTCAGAGCACTTCATTGCAGTATCATTTCCTCTAGGGTTCTCTCTGCCTCTAGCAACATTTGGAATTGGACTGAGTATCTACCAGTGTGTGCCCCAGTTTCTCTCTAGCTGTCTCTGTACCTTCTCTGAGAGGTAGATCCACACAGAAAGGATCTATGGTCTCCCTTGCACTCTTATTTCTGTTTGGGTTTGGCCAATGGGAAGTTTTGGTAGAACATCACAGGACAAAAGGAGAATGAGGTAGAACTAATGAGTCCCCTGGTTTATTCTCTGCCAGGTCACTCTGAGTTGTCTGCATCCCTCCTGTCAGTGAATTTGGGTTCTGATCACTTCTTGCCTACCTTGTCCCTTCAGGGTAAGGGTGGCTAGTCATTACTTGCCTTCAGGTACTAATTATTATTACTTACTAGTTTCCTTAAACTCAGCCTACACCCTTGTAAATAGTAGCAAAATAGTAGATACAATGTTCCTCAAATTCTTCAGTTTGGGTGTGCTTTTCCTTTCTTGCCAGAACGTGGCTGATGGCCATAGTGGCTGCTGCCACTGTCCCTCAGTGATCTGTGATGTCACGTAGTGTGAGAAAAAGTAGATCTTTGCTCTTTACTGTCACTAAGATTTGGGAATTACTGTAACAAGCCATTCTGAGCAATATACATTTTGTGATTATTTAAGGGGTTAAATATAATAAATTAATACCCAGGTTTTTATGTGTGTAGATATCTTAAAACTATAAGTTATTATTGTAGAGGATTCACAGTAAATGTTTCTCCCTAAAAATTTTGTTTCCTGCATATATCTTATGATGAGAAACACTGATGATAAAGGGTGAAGATTTTGAAATCAGGCAATCTGAGTTGGGGTTCTGGTGTTGCAATTTACTTTAGACAATGTTTTATAAGCCATGGTTTCCCTAGGTACAAAAGAAAGATAGCAGATCTCACTCATACGAAAGTTTTAAGGTTTAGATAATGCATGTAAAATGCTTAGCAGATAGTTACACATCTAGCATTTGTTCTACAAATAATGGTTAATACTAATTCATTAATAATAGTTACAATGAAATTGTTAGTAACAATAGCTTGAAAAGGTAAGATCCTAGAGAAGGAACATGTCAAATAACTTGGCCAGTAATGAGGGAGAAGCCAGACAAAGAAAGGGTTGAGAGTGAAAAAGGCAATCTGAGTAGAAGGAACAACTTCTACTTTTGAAGTCAGAAGGCAGGGGAACTTTTGGAGAATCCAGGGAGGGGGTGGCCTATGATTAGTCCAGTGATAGAAATTGGAGTTTACCATGATTGGCTGAGACACAAAACTAGAAAGTTGCTGGAGTATCTCTGATAAGTTAGAAGCATGAGGTGTGGAGGTGAGTCAAAGGTCCCAATTTTCACCTTCCTCCCCATATATTTGATCCAAAAACTCCAAAAAAATGGCATTAAAATTACTCCTGAAATACACCGTGCAGTGCCAGCGCACAATACCTGCCTTTGTTAAAATCTGATACAGCAACATAACTCAAAAGCAGGCCTGCTGCCAGCACCTTGGTCCTTCTAAAGTTTGGAATTGTCATGACTGTCCGATGAGAAGTCACATGGCTACCCAGAGATGAATGACCTATCCTGATGAAATTTAACTTTTTTATGTTGGTAATCAACTATCCCAGCACAATTGAGATACAATCTTTTCTATACTGATCTGCAAAACTATGTGTAGAATGTCAACTTCCTCTGTAAGCATAGATCTGTTTTTGTACCCTCTGTTCAGTTCTACTGATAAATTAATCTGCATAAGCACTAATAACACATTATATTAATTGCTATAACTTTAATAGTAAGTTTTAGTATCTGGTAGAGCAAATCCTTTTCTTTTCTTGAGGAGAATCTTATCTATCTGGCCCTTTGCTCTTCATAACTTGTTGTAGTTCTAGTTAGAAGCCTATTGGTATTTTTACCGAAATCACATCAAATCCATAGATCAATCTGAGGACAACTGGAATCATTTTGAAACTGTCTTCCTACTTTTAAACATAATATATCTATTCATTTAGATCTAATTAAATGTCTTTCATTAATGTTTTTAAATTTTTTTCATAAAGATTTAGAATTCTTTTGGAAGATTTGTGCTTAGATAAATAATAATGTGGCATGTAAATGTTCTTTTCTAACTTCGTTTTTGCTAGTCTATGGAAATAAAATGTAAATTTGTATATTAAACTTTTTTTCAGCAACCTTGCTAAATTCTCTTCTAACATTGATTAGTAGACTCTTTCAGGTCCTCTACATAAAAATATTGTCTTTGAAGAATGATAACTTCTCCCTTCCATGTTTTGGATTGTTTTTAAGCAACACAGATCATTTTCTCCCTTTTGCACTCTCCCCTATATCTTACGAGGTAGAAGCCTAGAAAGTACACTTATCAGAATCTCTACCATGAGACTTTTCAACTGGATTCCACCATTGAGGGGCACTTATGCAAGGTTCGAAAGATATAAGAGAGGTCAGAGCCAAATCAATATTCTTCTAAGAGCAGCAGTCACAGTTATGAGCTTTGACAGATGAGGTTATATAGGAGTGTTTTACAAATCAGTCACTTCAGGTTAGAGGCAGTATCACCAATCAGTAACTTCCTAGATTTTTTGCAACTTCATAGTTCCATAGCTATCTGCCCACCACTGAAATCTAGTGATAGCTTTCCTTTGCTTTTATTCCTATAGTCCCTCTTATATTTTTGAGCACTTAAAGATCTTCCTGCGTAAAATACTTAGAGTGTTTTTATTGATCAAATTCCAACTGATTACATTACTTCGTATCAGAAATATCTTCAGGAAACAGATCTTGAATGAGAGCACCCAGCTTTAGTTCATGATCTGGTTATACCCAAAGGCAGTGATAGTTTTTCTATTGGTGGAAAATGATAGAAAATACTGGTAGTTCATAACCTGAAGTGTCAAAAGAATTAGGAAATTTATCAACTGTAATTATGGAAACATTATTATTTAAAGCAAGGCTATGAAAGGCCAAGTAGCTGGCTATGTAAATGAGAATGTCAAGGACAGTGGGGTGGGCTAAACTCATGTAACTCCCCTGAAAAGCTTAGAAAAAGAAAATGATGATCTTGGTTCTTTAAATTTTCACCCAAGCTAATGTCATGAAACTTGATGCTTCTATAATTGCACTAAAATAATATCTTATCTACCATAACTATATAAGCAATGTACCTAAAAATCACCTACAAAATTCAATCTTGTAAGTTAAAGAATCTCAACACAAATTGAATTCATGGCCTCTTATGTAAAAGAGAGAGCACTGATTGAGAAAGAATGGGCTATGAGCATTGAAATGGGGACATTTTGGTCAATTTGGATAAATTTGAATACAATGATGCTTCCTTCCTAAAAAATTCCACTTATGAACAGTTGCAGCCCATCTTCCTCTATCCAAAACACTGGTCTATCTTTGCTTAAAAATCAGGTCAATACCTCACCTGAAGCAGTTACCTTGCATGGAGATATTGATTTTCCTCAAGACCCACCCTCACCTTCATTGCCTAAAGGACACGTGATAAGTACTCATGGTTATTGGACAAACGAAAAGAATTGCAAGATCATACTAATTCATATAAAAAGAAACCAGAAGAATATGTCTAGAAATAAATTCTAGATCAGAAAAGAGGAAACACTATATAAGATTGGGTAAAATTTATTATTAGGAGTATACTTAATGGAGATTCTGAATTTCATGCATTAGCTGGAACAGCTGAAAATTGTTCTAACAGTATGCTTGGTAGATTGACTGCAATCTGAAATCAGTGGAACTACAGTAAAAGAAGAAGACAAGACTTTTTTGGTATAAGCGAAAGGAAAAACTCCAATGTCCCAAAAGACATAAAATAATTGAAATTAAAATAAATAAATAAAATAAAATAAATAAATAAAATATTGAAATTGACACTCCATCATCTTTTTTCTACTATCTCCCTGGAGGGCTCAAAGGACACTTCCTTCACAAAAACAAAATCAAAAGCCCCAAAAAACCAAAACAAAAAAAATTTTAGCAACAGATTAGTGAAGGAGACACCAGCCTCCTTGAAAATCTCTGTAGTACCTGTTTTCTGTAGAAAGGTTTGATGCTAGCAGATGCCTTCCTAATTTTTATGGAGTTAATAATACCATCAAGTGGTAAAGGCCAAGTGGCAGAACTTAACTAACAAAGACAGAGTTGACATATTTACTCAAAAAATGCAACACAGTCAGACTAGTAGACATATGTTAAACCAATAGGAGTCTTTGGTGGAAACTAGTTCCTTATGATTTCTCTAGGACCAAAAAGACATTTTACTTGATATGGATGATTGAAACAACTTCTAAGTCTGATGAACCATATCTGAGCACTGAAATTCATGGTCTTTCACCCAAATCCAAGGTCTGAGATAGTTTGTAGACTCAAGGCTGCTTGATTAAAGACAAGAGCAGGAGTACCTAAGTGTGAACTCCGTACCCCTACTACAAGTATGCACTGCAAATCTTTTCACCTAAATTTCACCCTGAGACCTATAGCCATTCACCAGTGTGCCTATGCACATTGGAAAGGGAGCTATGCATACCTTGGAGGGATTACTGGATATGACTAAGAGCATAAACTAATCTCTAGAAAACCCAAACATCGCTATAGCCCACCAATAAGAGCAAGGCTTTATGAGAGTAGAGGGCCTACCCTGGCACCCCACAGTGTATCTAACTGGTATTTCATTGAGGGTGAAATCCTTCAGGATCTCAGCTGACACGGAGATTTCTAACTTAATTCTCCATGGCCCCTTGTATGGGTCCAGATTGTGTCTCTTGCCCCTGTGCAAATGTGGAAATGGAGGACCTGTTGCTGGGAATTGGCAGAAGCCAAAGATAGCAACTGGCTTCAGCATAGCTCAAATCTCCAGATTTCTGTTTTACTTCATTTTTTTTCTTCTATGGACTTCACTTAATTTCTTAACAACTAAATGCATGCATTCCAAAATGTGGTTTATTTTCTCAATTTTATCAGCACTTCTATGTATTTTATAACAGAGGAGTTATATTATCCAATTTGCCATATTGGTGGAAACAAAATCATCATAGTATAAACAGCACTTAATACATTTGATTTTGTGATATGCATATGACATAAATACATACACAATATATACATAAACTATATGCTAAGTATGTGTGTATATACACATATACATATATATATACACACTTTGTATACACTAAGCACTTTGCTGGGTGCTAGGGAGCAAGCCTGGGTTTGTTGTATTTCACATTTAGGTAATGTTGTCTCTCCTGCAAGTACTGGGTGCTAGGACATCCTCTGCTTCCAAGTTTTTGTCAATGCTGTTTTCCTCTACCTGGAATGTCTTCTCTTCCACCCTTTTACCTAGCTTATTCCTACCTGCTTTTGAAGGATATTAAGCCCCACTGTCTTCATGAATCTTACTCTACATCGAATAATGTCCCCTCTCTGCCTTTCACTACACTGTTTGCGCTGATCAGTTTAAGATTTCCTTATGTGGTTTAATATGGCCAATCTCCCTGTTTCCAACCACCCCCTCCTCACTAGATTTCAAGCTACCTGAAGATGAAGGCTGAATCATATACCCCTCTTGAATTCACCACAGCTCACTGCACAAGTGCTGGCTACATAAAGTGTGTCCGATAAATATTGAATAATCGAAGAGAAACTCAATAAACAACGATTGCTTAATTGATTAGCTTCACCAATAAGTCTTGCTTTGAACAGAGGTATAGCCAGCCAGTGAAGATTCTGGGTCTCTGTGACTCTGGACAGTGGAAACCTCCATGAAAATAAAATCTGGTGGGAAAAGGCTGCAGAGTTGAACTGCCCCAAATTCTGCAAGGTTTCAGAGTCACTGAGAGCACAGGTGTTGATTTAAATCCCAATTTCACTACCTCCTAAACATTTAAACTCAGGCAAGCTACTTAATCTCTTTAAGCCCCAGCTGTTTCATCTGTAAACCGGGAAGACATTATAGCACCCGCTTTTCATGGTCACTGTAAGAATGCAATGAGGATGACGCACATAAAGCATTTAGGACACTGCTTAGCCCATTATAAATGCTCAATAAATGTTCATTGATTTTAGCTACAGATTGATTGTAATAAGTGGACTGAAAAGGACACAATGAGGAAACTTTCATTCTGTACTGATAATACCTTCCACTTTCATGTTTTACAAGCATTGCACCTTTTTAATCTCATAATGCTCTTGTCAGAGAGTTAAGAATTGAAGGAACTTGTACAAGTAAGTGAGTGGTAAAGTCATTTAGAGACTGTCAACTCCTAATATGTGGTCCCTTCCTCATTCGCACCTATACAGTGGGATATGTCCAGAAAAGCAATGGCAGGTATTTGTTTATGTACCTCATCCCTCCACAAATACAAGTTAAGAACCTATTGCATTCCAGGACGATGCTGGACACCAGAATTACTATTGTGAATTAGGAATTTGATATTGCTGCTTCGAATCTACAGACACAGCCAAGGAGTGTGGCTGGCCCTTGCACATCACTGAAGGTGTGCTGCCAGGAGGTATGGAGTGCAGAGCCAGAGCCCCTCACCCTCTCTGAAGGGAAGGGTTGTCTGGAAAAGCTTCCCTGAGGAAGTGACATTTGGGATGAGACCAAATAGATGAGATGAAGGTGACATTTATATCCCCTACAGCACCTGGCATTTAAGCAAAAGTGTGGGGAGACAGAGCCTCCCTAGCTGCCTTTAGATCCAGGCCCACTGGGACCAAGCAGCAGGCATGGACATTCTGGCTTTGCCTTCTGCAAGGCAGAATCAGGATGTCAGTGACATAAAGCAGCACCTTCACTCTGGGTCTCTGAGTCCCTCCCCTCTCCTTCCTGTGTCACCCAGCAACCTCCTGGGAATAAGAAAACAAAAGTTGTTGTCAGTTCCCCACACTGTGTTTGATAAGGGAGAGAAAGAGAGAAGGTGACTTCCTGGTTATGTTACTTGGGATGAAGTGTTGTCATGGAAACAACCTTTCCCCTGGGATTGCTTGGACTGGCAGGAAGTGACAGCCAGAGCTGGGGACATCGGTCAGAGAGGACACAAAAGGCTGTGAGAGGGGCTTTCCCACCTGAATGCTTCCTCAAGAGTTCAGCTCTTGCTGCCCTCTACCCTACATCCATGCTCTCTCCACATAAATAGCTCCCTCAGTGGTACCCACTTATCTCTTCGGTTGTCAACTAGACTGAAAGAAAAACATTGGCAAGTCACCTGTCTACAGAATTTCACCTAGATTTGTTCATTTAATCCTCTCAACAAATCTGTATCAAAAACTAACTATATCTAGGTGTAAACATTATTGTCACTTTATGAATGAGGAAATTGAGTATCAGAAAGTTTAAGTGACCAACCTTGGGTCACACATTGAGTAAATGAGAAAGCAAGCGAGTAAATGGTAGGGCTCAAGACAGACAACCTGACTTTAAACAAATACTTTTTCACCAGAATTCAGTGGCCTTAGGGTAATTCCATTTGGCAGTACATATGAAGAAAGACTAAATCCTGGGCATGCAAGGCAAACAATAGCTAAACAGTTAGATCAAAGAATTCATTGGCAAATTCCATTCCTTGCCTATTTAGTCTGTTAGAACACTCCCCCCCACTCCCCCCACACACACTGAAAGTAAACTCAAGTTCTTCATCTTTTCTTCAACACTGAAACCTCTAATATTTACACAGGAGTATACGTGACAGAGATTAGCTTAAAATACCACCCACTCATGGATGAAAATTATACGCAGGCTCTGCAGAGGTGGACTGAAACCATATCCACTGCTGGGCCCACAGTGGAGGTCTGTTTTAGCAAAGTCTGTTCTAATGGAAAGCACCTGTTCAGTCTTAGGAATAGTGGAAATTTGGGGAAGGAGAGTAATGCATAACCCACACACCATGGTGTGTTGGAAGAAAGTGAAGGTAAAAATCTGAAACATGATGACATTTTACAAAGCCAGCCAGAGAAATCAGACTCTGGTGGTCAGGTGTGACAATGTTGTCACATTCACTCTCCCCTTCTCTACCACCCCTCCGCATGTGTATATGCATGCACATATGAGAAAAATCATTAGGAAAGGAGTAAGCAGAGCTATAATGGGATCAGAGGTAAGGCTTCTCTGACACTTTTTTTCATGTAGGATCATGGTCCCAGAATCTAATCTGCCACCTCTTGATTATATATTTCAAGCCAAATTATTCTCTGAGGCACAGTTTTCTCATTTTCATCTGTAAAATGAAGGTAATAATATCAGCCTTGCTGAACCCTTGTGAGAACCCAAGGAAATTAAGCATGTGCATGAGATGGGAGCAGTCTGCACTTTGGGTTAAGGTAGAATTTGGAGTGAAAGAACACCTGCTCCTGAGTCTCTGAATACTCACCTAAGCAACCACCAGAAATTCACCACTCCTCTAGAACTTCATCATCCTCATTTCTCAGATGAGAAAAGTAATAAACACAGCCTTGTTTGAATTAAAGGAGGTGACAAGAAAAAATAAAAGTGTTGTAAAACTATAAAGCCCTCTTCAAATGAAAAAGACCATCATTGCCTCTCTCCTAAGTAGGGCATTGTGCAGCCAAGAAGATCTACAATGGCGGTGCCCCTAGTCTCCACCCATGCTTCACCAGAGCTAGGGGTAAAAAGGCATGGTAGGTATGGGCCCCTCCCAACCAGAGAATAGCCCCAAGGTCACCAGTAAGCAGGATGTGGAGGCGGTTTAGACTACATTGTCTTGGTTACTTGTTGGATGGAGTAAGAAGAAGGTAGAAAACATGGTAAAGGAACCAGAGACATGGCCAGTCAGGGAGCTTCAGTGTGGAGCTGAGACTGTAATGGAAAGACTGGATGTCCTGGCCTGAATGCCTCCAAAAGTAGACCAGGTTTGGAAGAAAGCAATTTATTTGGAAGTTGCTCCCAGGAAGCACATAGGAGGGACTAGGAATGGAAGACAGGGAAGGTAGCAAGGCCAATCAGGAATGAATTACTGTGCAGGTCACCACCATGGAAAACTGGGGCTCAACCTCACTGGAGCCTCCCTGGGAAAATGAGGGACCAAGAACCTGTGGCATGATTCTACCAATTCCCACCCCCACAGATTAGACATTGCTTCCAGGTGTTAAATCTTAGATACTTCTCGAATTCCCTCGTCCAGAGAAACTTCTCAGGCAGAGACACAGAAAGAACTGTAGGTAGCTGGGCAAAACAGCACCAACAGTACCTGTTGGCTTTGGCAGAGAGGAATGAGGGGCACTCTGGGCTGAAGGAACAACATGAAGAAAGGCAGGTGAGAAGAGTGAGCAGTGTCATAGGGGATCTGTGGTCATTGTCTAGAAGCCCAAAGGGAATGTATGTATCTGATAGTGTGTACTATGGGTCAGAAGTGTTTACAGTTTAACTCTGGCTAATAGCCAGGGGCAACTTAGCCATTGGGTACTATAGCCACAGTCAGTAGGACCTAGTATTTTGACACTTTGATCATGTTTTCATTTCTCTTAAAATCATAAGAAAAGCATGGATATGTTCATATAGCAGCACAGTTGTAAAATATAGTTTTTAATATTATTTTATGGAGGAAGGAGATCAGGAAGGTATAAGCACTTTGTGGCCCAAGAAAGTCATGTGATCCTGCTGAGGGCTGTAACAAATAAACTCCAAAATTTCATTGCCTTAACAAAGCAAAAGTTTATTTCTGAGACATATAAAATCCAATTAGCAGCAGGACTCTGCTATCTTCCACACAGGGCTTCCAATGTGCCCCTGGAGGTCAACATTCGGGAACAGATGCAGAAAAAGTATATAGGATTGCAAGTGGGAGTTTTCACAGCCCGGCTCCAGTGATAAGCATCTCTATCACCCACACTTCATTGGCTGGACATCCATCATATGGCCACACCCAACTGCAAGGGCTGATGGAAAATGTAGTCCAGCTGTATGCCAGTGAGAAGATGAAATACATTTAGTGAGGAGCTATCTAGGTTTTGCTACAGAGGGCACAGTATTTAAATATTGGGGCTGTCCTAAAAAATCAAATATATGAAAGACAGTGAATAAACAATGAAAGGGAGATGGTTGGGAAGGGAGGAAGGGCTAAACATCAGCCTGAGGGTGAGAGATGATAGAGAAAATGCCTCTCCCTCGGGCTAATGGTTTCCTTTCCGTGCTGGCCTGGGTTGGCGGTTGGACATTGGTGACCAGATGAGTGGCAAATTATGGTCCGACTCAGTGTTGACAAAACAAGCTCTTCCCAGGCCATTAGCTTATGGTGGAATATGCCACCCAACAGGGGTGTCTC
Organism: Lontra canadensis; assembly: GCF_010015895.1. NCBI lineage: Eukaryota > Metazoa > Chordata > Mammalia > Carnivora > Mustelidae > Lontra > Lontra canadensis. The sequence continues at coordinate 28,730,625 of NW_022631004.1, read as the reverse complement.
CCTTTGCTGTTAACAGGGTAGAGAAGGAGTTCTGTGTCATTATGGAACCAGAGACATTGGAGAGTGGGCAGAGCAGGGCGTTCCTCAAGGAGACAGACAGAAATGCAGATTGGTAGGGGAGAAAGAAAGGTGGCAATTCTTCCAGAAAGAAATGCTGGCTCCCAGCAATGATCCTGGGTGGGCACAGAGAATGCAAAGAGTGCAGAAGTGACCTGTCCAGCCACCACCTTGAACAGTTACCCTCCCAACCCCCACCCCACCTCACCTGGCCACCCAGCTCTGCAGCTTCTCTTCTTGTATAGCTGGGGAGAAAGGGACCCAGTGCATATGATGTTACTGATGAATAGATTCAAATAACATTAATTGACCATATATTGTGTGCCAAGCACTGCTCTAGGCTCACTTATTGATACTGTTGCATTTGAACATTGTTCATTTATTCTTCTTAATAATCCTTTGGAATGGAGTCCTCATGTTACAGATGAGGTGAGGGAGGCCAAGAGAGATGAAGGCCACTTGGCTGCTAAGGGGCAAAACCTCCACTTGCACCAAATTCCTCTGGTGCCAAGTTCATTGCTCTTTGAGAATAAGAAAGGCCTACACTGGGATGAGGCAAGCAAGGTACCTAGGAGGGAAGAATTAAGGAAGTGCTCCCTCCCAGGATAACAAACAGCCCTGAGAGTCACCTCCTTATAGTCAGCGTTTGAGGCGCCAAGTTCCCTCACCCTGACCCTGGCCCTCACAGCCCACTGCTGCCTGAAGGGGTGTCGTACTGTCACCAACAAGGCAATTGACTGGAAGATAGGTTATGAGCAACCAGTGGCAGGAATTGAACCCTTGTTACAAATTCACGAGAATTAGTTTTCCCTGTGTGGTCACCACTGGAGTGTCATTTGGGACATCAGGACAGGCTTCTATGCCATTGCATAGCTTTACTCACTTGCCCCATGCTCAGAACCAAGTCATTCATTTTTTATTCTTCCTCCCCACGTTGGACTAATGAACTACTCACTGTAAGGCACACATTATGGCAGGGGAGCTACCTATGAGCACACGGGGTTCTGCTTCCCACAGATTTCAGTGAGGAAGGCAAACTACAGCATTAAGTCGAAGTCATTTAGAATATTGTTCCCAACAGGGAAGTGCGTGATAGAACCGGGTGCATGCCTGCTCTGGGCTTCAGAGAGATCCCTCCAAGGAAGAGGCCTCGAAGCTGGACCTGCCTAGCCACTCAAGTTCCTCACTTAAGGTCTAGGAATGGCATTTCAGAAACCTCACCTCCTATGGACAATTTCTGACAATACAGAAATATAGCCTTGTAGTCTCTTAGATGGTAAGCTTGTTAGTATCTATGGATAAACTAAAATTTTAGTCCAACTGTTTTTCTTTCTTTTTTCATCAGTGACATGATAGGTCAAGGACTCAAGGACACACGGCAGATTAATGGCAAAGACAGGTATGAGCACAACCTCTTAACCCACAGTGCAGTCCTCTTTCATGGTTGAGACACATGGTGTACTTCTGTAGCTTTGTAAGGGTGCCAGCTAGGGCTTAAACTTGCTCTCTGGGGGTCAATTCTTCCATTACTTTTCCCTGGGGAGAAAGAGCACAGATAAGTGGGTTAGGGTCATTCTCCTTGATCTCTGTACCCTGAGAGTCCACCCTGATAGTGGCCAGTCCCACAGGCAGATGGAGTCTGCTGGCTTGCAAAACTGCTGACATGTCTGGGCTATAGGGGTCCAATTAGCTGGGCTTGCCAGCTTCTGCCAGGTTGGGCAGGAGCAGACTGGGCCAATCTTCTGTGTATGATAACTTGGGCAGTATGCAACCCATGGCATGAGACTCTAGAAGCTTTTATAACTTATTAAGGGTAGAGCTCATTCTGTGGAGAGGGCAGACACAAGAATGCCATGTTCTGGTGTAGGGTAAACTTGGCGATCTTGCAGTCCAGCTTCACGACCTACAGATGAGGTACAGTGGATTGTGGCATGGTGTGGGGAGAAAGCCCAGGCTGGAGGGAGCATAGGCACTGACATTACGGCTGGATTTGAATCCTGCCCAAGGGTTCGCAATAGCAATATTTTGTGCAAAGCATTTAAGTCATTTGTGCCTTAGTTCCCTTATCTGAAAAAGAATACCAAGAGTTCCTACATCTCAGGGTTACTATGAACATTAACTTATATAATTTGTGTAAACATGGCTCTCTCTATGCCTGAGAGAGTAGGTGAGAAGTAAAAGTTACCACTTGTTTGCTTAGGGTCTCATAGCTCAGTAATTAAATGGTTGAGACTTGACATTGTGACTTGAGACCAGGATTATGTAAAGTCATGCTAAACACAAGGAAGGCCATGGGGAGCTATAGCCAGACATCCAGAACCAGTGTATTGGTCAAAAAAATCCCTAAATTCTCAGGCCTCTAATTTTCTTTAGAAAGTAGATTTCTTTACAGATAATTCAATCAAACATCCCACCATAAGTTTCTAATGCACACACAGATTCCAATTTGTGCTATTTTATTGCCTTCTAAACTGATGGTTCCTAAATTTGTCTTCACATTAGAATCATCGGGAGGGCTCCTAAAATTTCTAAAGTTTAGGTGACACCGAGATCAATTCAATCACAGTTTCCAAGGATGACGTGTAGGCATCAGTATTTTCTGAAGCTTCCCCGGGTAGAATTGGAAATTTCAACCATTGCCAGTTTCTCTTCCTGATGCAGATTGATATGGCCATGGCTGTGGGCATTGGTTTTGCCATCTCTTCCTTCCTAGCCTACCCGTCTTGCTCAATACTGCAATTGCTCAATACTTTAAGGCCTGTGGATAGTCATGTCTATTATAGTGCCCACAGTTCAAGCGTTTCATTCCAAGCAAACTTTCATACTTTCATTCATGCAGTGTTGGTGGTTTAGTGGTGAGCATAGCTTCCTTCCATACTTTCATTCATTCATTCATTCATTCAGTTACAAAAATATATCTAGTATCTATTCTGAGAACTGGGGATGAACTCAGTGAGAACATTTGATTGGTTCCTCATATTACCTCCCCCACCAAAAGCATCCCTCCATCCCTCTCCCTTTCCAGTCCATCAACTCATGCCCCAGGAAGAGCCCAGGGATTCCTACCGTTCCTTTGCTTATTGTCAGTTTCCTGTCTATAAAAAAAGGTAGTTTTAGCGGCCGATAATTGACCTACCTTTCTTTGAAGAGTCCAAATTCAACTATTGTGGAATTAACTGTCAATTTGCAAAACCTCCTAATCATTTTCTATGGGAAACCCTTTGGGTTTTCAGGCAAAAATCATTTCAAGCAGGTGTCCAGATGACTCAGTGCCAGCAATGAGCATACAGATTAGCTTTTGGCCCCACTCCTCTGTATGAGTCCTATCTATCCCAGCTATACTACAAGCTTCCCAATACCAGCAATTTCCCCTCCCCAAAGCACAGAGACAGAATCTCACCAGGTGCCTGTTGAATGAAACTGAAGGACCACATGGGGACTGGAGAAAGAGTGAAGGAGAGCAAGAAAAATGAGGTTGAGGGAGAGGAAAGAGAAAATATAGGGAGGAAGCAGGACAAAGGAGAGAGAGAGAGGAAGACAGACTTTTCTGATTGCTCTTCTTGCCTATGGAAAGGAAGAGGAAATCGGAGGACAGAGGAGGTTGTTGGAGTTAACTCACATTGCCAAGTGAACTGTTCAACCCAGCCTCTCTCCCTATCTTCCTGAGAACATTCAAAAGTTGCCTGAGTGAAGGCTTTATTCAAAACAATGGCATGACGGTTGCTCTCTCCAATAAAAAGTCCTTATGCTGTGAAACTAGGCAACCCTGTCCACCACTCTCAGCCCTGGGAGGGTCTCACCACTCACGTGTCCTCACAGGGTCCAGCAGGCACAGAAGGACTCAGTCTCATATCATGACCGACATTGCCAGCATCACTACTTCATTGCTCTGCACTTCCTCAGGGCTGTTGGTCTATAACGTCTTTGTCTGTGTGACTAACTGATCATCCTCCATCTATATCTTGGTGAAATAGTTGCAGACCTCATTTTGCCATGGCACAAGTAGAAGTCAAGTTTCATGACCTGAAGAGGTCATGACCTGAAGAGGAGGTTACATACCTGTTAAAGTTACTATATTTCCTTCAGCCCCATTTGGTCCTTCCCCAAAGAGGAACTTCCTCTTTAGTTATCACCTATGAGTTTTCACCCACTTCTCACACTAGGAGAAATTTTATCTCCCTGAACCATAAGCCTGGGTGTCTGTGTGCACCAGAGCAAAGCAGAAGCCTGGGGGACAGCTGTGCATCATTGAGGAGGGTACAGTGCTGGGCTGGGATGGGTTGAGCAATAAGAGCAGAGCTGAGCTGCCAAACTCCACCCCAACAATGGCAAATCCATGGGGAATCTCTGTAGAATTAGATATATTGCTAGACGTGAATAATTAAGGATTCTGATGTGGTCAGGTAGATTAATGTCCCTCTGAAAGCTCTGGATCAATGTTGGAAGGAAAAAAAAAATAAAAGACATGCATAATTTAAAAAAAAACATCAGAAACTTTGCTTGACATGATGACATTACTGATTTTTTTATGATCTTCTCAAATATACTCTATAACCGTTATTAATTTAGTACCGTTAATAGCTCATCATTCAAATGTCAAGCAAAAACCAAAGCTGAAAAATAGAACTGCTTATGGCTGGAAAAAGTCTGAGGTGGGGGGGGATTCTAGGAGCTTGAAGACCTTGGCTGTTTCCAACTTTCTCTGACTCCCAGACAAACTTTTTTTCACCAGCCTTCTCTCTCTTGGACCCATCTGTGGTTCACAAAGATAGCCACATCTGACCCATTCTGGGTATCCCCTGCTTGTCATTGTTCATAGGTCCAGTGTAGGAGGATGTTAGGCATGCTCCAATAGGTCTATCCTAAAAAGTAAATACTTATTGATGGCACCTGATATCCAAGTTTTCATGATCAGGCTAAACATTCTATTGAGTTAAACCTTGCCTTCTCACTGTCAGATCACTTTTAAAATGCAGATGCTTCTGAAGGGAACAATACACTAATATTATTAGTGATGAATGTTTGCAGATGCTTCCAGCATGCCAGGCACTATTCTAAGCAGTTTACATTTAATCTTAACAGCAACCTAGGTTGTTATTTCTAGTTTTATGTATAAGAAAGCAGAGACAAGGAAGTACTAAGTACCTTACCTGAGGCCATCCAGCTAATAAGTACTGGAGCTAAGGACTCAAACCAGGTCTGATGCTAGTGCCTGTATCTATTATACATATGACATATATATATCACACATATTACACACACACACACATGCACGTATATATAATACATACAATACAATACATATTAGTATAAAACAAATTAAGGATCTGACTCACTCAGGTAGATTAATGCTCCTTTGAATATATATATATATATATATATATATATATATATCCCTCCGAATGTGTATACAGTTGACCCTTGAACATCATGGGGGCTGGGGTACCAACCCCTGCAAAGTAAAAAACCTTCATGTAAATTTTGGCTCCCCTAAAACTTAGCTGCTAATAGCCTACTGTTGACAGGAAGCCTTATTGTCATAACATAAATATTCCATTAACACATATTTTGAATGTTGTGTGTATTATACAACTGTATTCTTATAGTAAACTAAGCTAGAGAAAAGAAAATGTTATTTAAAAAATTATAAGGAAGAGAAAATACATCTACAGTACTATACTGTGAAAATAATCTGCGTGTAAGTGGACCCATGCAGTTCAAACTTGTGTTGTTCAAGGGCCAATTGTATTATACATATGTATCTCTCCCTGCTAGATTCGTTAATTCGTTGATCGTTAATCAAGTGGGTTTCTCTCAAACAACAAAGCACTCAGCTCTTCCAGAAAGAAGGGTAGCTGAGTTGGCCAGGGAGTGGGTGAATGGAACTGTGAGGGAAGCACAAAAGGAGTTACTAAATACAGGTGCAGAAAACTTTCCCTTTCTTCAACAATGGCCAGCCAACTCCATCTCCTCTAGACGACTCCGAGGTAGCTCCCCTTGTCACCTAACTGGGTCTTGTGGTGGGGTGGAGCCCATATCTCAACTTCCCAGATGACTCCATATTCTGACTCTAGCTGCTAAAAGTCAAGCCTCATAGACAACTGTTGTAATAGAATCTAAAAGGCTCTCCAAAGACTAAGGGAGACAAAAAAAAAAAAAAAAAAGCCAAAAGTCCAAATACTTTAACCTAGAGAGGACTTGCCCTAGAGGGCCGAAGTAGAGCATAGCAGGTTCAGAGACTTTAAGAGAAAACGTGGAAGCCCTGGGGTTGAGTAGTTGACATTGGATGAGCTTTCTCTCTAGACCTCAGTTTTCACATCATGAATTTTAAGGCCTCCGTGAAGCTTGTAGTCCCATGGATCTTTCCTCCCCCACTCCCATCAGGAGCCTAGGGCCCAAGGTGTGGAGTTCACCTAGGAGGGCAGGGTGGGAAGCAGTGTTTTTAGGCATCAGCTCTCAGCATCACCTGTCAGCCATGAGGGACACCCAGGACTCCCTCAAAGGACCTCACAAAATTGTGTTCCTCTAGGATCTAACTCACAGACAGTCCTTAAGAGAAGGAATGGCTAATTTTATATTTCATAAAAATACAGATTTAACTTATCTTCTCACCCCAATTGCTCAGGAAAAAAAAATCAGAGTTGTTTGACTAATCTAATAAGTCTTCAATATAATTGAGCAAGCTGGGCTGCCCATGTAGACACAGGCTGAGCCAGCAGAGGATAGTTTGCTCAGCTGCCTACATAGGCGGCTGGAAGCCTCCACAAATCACAGCATGTGCATGCATGTGCGTGCACACATGAGTCTCTTACTGTTAAATTAACCAAGCTGGATCTCAGCTGTAGGAAATATGCCTTTTAATATTCAATCAGTAATTAATAGCCAAGGCACTCAGTTCACTTTGCTTTTATTGGCTTTGCCACAGATATGGGATGGACAGGGGTGTCCTTTCTTCTAGCCAGCAAGCTGTCTCCCACCCACCCACCTCCTGAGTATGAATATGTTCCTATCTCATTTGCATCCTATTATTAGTGCATTGGAGCTACAGTCACGTAGATCCTCTTTATATTCGCTAGAAAATTAAATTACAAAAGTTTTTCCACATTGCAATTTATGTTCTGGTGGGAGACAAATGTTTTTTATATTCCGGCAAAATATCACAGTCCCTGGACTTAATGAATTCATGAGCATTGATTCCTAGGGGGAATGGCATGCATAGTATATTGGAAAATAGAGAAGCTCAGCCTAATGTCAAAATATTTTACTTTCTCCACCCAAGCTTTACACACACTTGGGAAATTCTAGTGGACTCCAGGCAGCTGATATCTGCAGGCACCTGTCAATACTGCCCAGTGAAGTGGAGTGTTTGAGGGGTGCCTGCAAAAAGCTATGCCTTTTGAATGCATTAAGTGATGGATGCCATATAAGCAACATATTTTATGTAATCTTTTATTTTAGGGCAACTCAGTAATTAGTGTCAGCCCCCACCCTGACCACTGCCCAGTTCCTCAAAGCTGGTGCCAGTGTCCCTTAACAGTAATAGAAAACACAGACTGACAGCCTCTTGATCTGTTTTGTTTAGGTTTCTTTTTTTAAAAGCCAACACTTAAATATTTGGAGATTTCATAATACAAAGTCTAGATTTTTACTTACTTCAAAAAATCTGAAGGTCAGTCAGCACTGAGTTGACCTTCAGCATGATGGAAATTTAGGGGTATTAAGAAGTAGCAGTCGGTTCCCTTTAAACAGTTCAGGGGACACACTCTGCAATTTTCCGCAATCCTCATCACTTCTGGATGGAGGGCCAACATGATTTGCCATTTAACAAAAAAATTTAAAAAAAAAACAAAATTGTTTTTCTTATGGGAGAGAAATATTTCTCTATGCCACAAAATCTATTAAAATTGGGGAAACAAAAATAGACCTAGAGACCTAATATTTCAATAAAGGGGGAAGAGTGATGTCCTTGAAGCACGTAAAACTGTTTCTGCTTCTTTTCCAAAGAGAGGGCTCTTAAAGATTTTTTTCTCAGACCTGGCTGCTTTACTCATTCTTGTTACTTGCCTTTACCTTGGAGGGCTTTGGATTTGAGACACCCCGACTCACATCTCAGGCTTTGAGAATTTTAGGAAGTCCTTTCAGCATGACTAGGCTGCTCCATCTGGAGGAGCTCAGTGCTCAGTGTCAGACATCCTTCCAGACCCAGGGTCTTGGTGCTCTTATCCTGGTCGGACATCTCCTACTTCCCCAAGTCCTAAGGCTCTAATGTTGGGCATCAGCCTAAGAGCTGGGGCCCTACTGACTGTAAACGAAACCTCTAGAGAGGCACAAATTGTCAGCTTCACTTTCCAGTGCCTTGGTGACACCCTTTGATTGGTACTTATCACCTCCTATTAGAGACACTTGTGTACCTGTCAGCTGGACCTTTCTTGAGCTTATGTTGCATGTGCAATCTCTTAGCTTGTTTTAGCCCATTATGCAATGCTCCACACCCTATTTCTACTGCCAAAATAAAAGAGTGTGGGGCTGAAAGAAGAACAGTGTCCTGGAGCTTGAAGGAAGTATTAAGATCAAGCCAAAGAGGAGAAATGACTTGCATGGAGCTTCTCACAGGTAGGTGGAAGACCTCAGATTCTCAGTCATTCTCCACTACCTGGCATCCCTTTTTGTTCATACAAACAATGTTTGTGCATAAGCCTTTCCAACAAGACCATCTGCTACCCTTAAACCTCACTTCACAGGGCCTACCTGGTAGAAAAGTCTCTTATGCTAGCAAAGATGAAGTCCAGGGAAGGTCCAAAGTTCACCAGCCTTAGAGCCCCATTGAGGGACTGGCATACTGACCCACATCATCCTACCTTTCTCTACATCTTTTAAAGAGTTGATGGATGAACTGAAGAATGCATGTTTTGACCTCAGATGACAGCCTTCCTCTGGTTGATTGAGACTCAGGGCTTACAGCCCGAAGAGAAGTGATCTTCTGGAAGGAGAGGTAATCTCAGCTCCTGCTGCTGCTCAGAGGGGAGCCACAGCTGAGTCACCTTCTTACTGTGCTCTCAGTCTGTCCCCACCCAAACATCATGGCATATACCAGCAGCAGCCACCATGATTTCTGGAGAGTAGATTAGACACTACACAGTCATCATCATAGGACATTTTAAGGAAGAAACATATCAAGGTGTAATTTCTCACTTGTCTCAGCCTGGAGCATTGCGGGAAAGAATCTGTGTTGTGAGTGGGCATCCCTGCCTCTTCCTGTCTGGCACCATTTCAACAGGACCAGAAATTCCAGAGATTAACCCAGGGGAGATCTCAGTGCTGCAGATACAAGCTATAGGACAATTAATTCATGAAGGAGGAGTTGGTACTGGCAACTACCTCTTGGACAAGGTCAGCTAATTGCTTCAAACTGGGAACACAAATCCAGACCTTGTCTTGCTGCAACAAGTTTTGGTCCTGCGCTAGATTCTACAGAATGTTCATTTCACAAGGCCAAACTCCATTCTTGCTCCTCGGTCTTTTATGAGGCGCACTGATTGCCTACACCCCCTGTTTGTGACCCCATCCCCTTTTTCACATCTCCTCATTTTCATTTTCTTTTGTTCCCTTGTTTGTTTTTTTCTGATCTCTAACATTTGACCTTGTCCATGTTAGCTCTTGCATCTTCTTCCCTTGTTGATTCCCCTCACATATTTCCTCTTACCTACAACCAACAAGATGAAAGTCAATATTTCCAGGAAGGTTATTATATTATTTATGTACATATATATAAATATGCACACATATATGTAATAGCTGGCTCAGCTGAAACATACTTTGCCTCCACAAAGAACCCCTTCCTCCTGATAAGAATAGATAAGAGATAGCTAGGGATGCAGCATTCATGTCATAATATTTGAAGAAAGCCACATGAGAAGGATGGCAGGGCAGAAAGATAAAAGAAGCCAGGCTTCTACATGACATTGTGAAGCTACTGAACCAAACCTAGACTGCCATCCTCAATTTCCTGTTGGGTGAAAAAATAATGTCTATTTTTGTTAAGCCACTGCTGTTGGTTTTCTGTTACTTTCAGTTGAACTCAATCTTAATGGATACTGAAGTCCTATCCCTTTGTAATAAAAGTTTGTCAGAAACCTTGCCTCAGGTGTCTAACTACTATGGGCTGAATTGTGTTCCCTCTTAAGATTTATATGTTAAAATACTAACCCTCAATAACTAAGAATATGACCATATTGGAGATAGAGTCTTTATAGAGATAGTTAAGTTCAAATGAAGTCATAGGTGTGAACTATAGCACAGTATTACTGGTGTCCTTATAAAAAGGGGAAAATTTGGACTCAGTTGTATGCACAGAAGGAAGATGATATGAAGACACAGGAAGACAATGGCCATCTACTAGCTAAGGAGAGAGGCCTGAAACAGATCCTTCCCTAATGGCCTTTAGAAGAACCCACCCCTGCTGACACTTAAATCTTGGGCTTCCAGCCTCCAGAACTGTGAGAAAATGAGTTTCTGTTATTGAAATCACCTTGTCTGTGACAACTTTAGTTTGGCAGCCATGGTAAACCAACACACAAATCTATACTTCCTTCCCATGGCATCTTATCCTCTCTCAGTAAGGGGCTTAGTGGTTGGACCATTGAATCATCAGAGAGGCCTGATAGAAATAGGGTGAGATTTAAGAATCTGTATTCTTATAAGTTCATCTGGAGATTCTTATGTGTGCTATACTTTGAGAACTAGTTCAGTTCTTTAAGTTCTTACAGAAAAAAAAACATGAAATGGAAGAAGGGTAAATACTTCATTGAGAGAGTATTAGTTGGGGAGAGAGATTACTTGGGGCAAGGGACATCTGGGATGAAACCAGTAGAGCAAGGCACTCCAAATGAACAGTGTGAGCTAAGCCCCATCGTGAGAAAAGAATAGGAATGTTTAGGTGTTACGATAATAACAACGATAACTTAACCACATTTGTGTAACAATTTACAGCTTACACAGCAATTATACTTTCATTATTCAATTTAATCATCACCTGTAAGTATTACAGGTAAGGTTACATGTTAACTATAACCCTATGAGGCAGTTTATATTTTATTACTCCATTCCACAGGAGAAGACATGAAGTCTAGATACTAGAAAGAGTATGGCAAGTTGCCAAGGTGTCCATGGTTTTTCTGGGCAACTAGAAAGCCCAGACATAAGCACTACCTTACTTCATGCACAACACAAGAAGCCATGTCACCTAGAGAACCATAGTTCTCTGCCTGCATTGTCTATGGGCTGACAAGAGGCAGGAGTAAGGAGAAGAGTGAATTGAAAATGATTCCTTGAAATGTCCTAGGTTAAAGGACATATAGGAAAAAGGGGAATTTCTCCCTTCCATCTGCATGGTTAGAGCCTACTTTCAAAGGAGGGTCTCTGGCTGTTATGGTGAGGAGGAGACCAGCAAGTGGGTAGTACTGATGGGAAGAGACAGAAAGGAAATTCCAAGACTTATCACTCATTCTATCTCCTTATTAAGATACATAGATATCACTATATCTATCTCCTATCTACCTTCTTATCTCATCAGCCTCAAACCAGCCCACTTGGGAGTTGTTAGTTGCAGCAGTACTTCAGCCTCAGGACAAGCCTTCTTCCCTTGCATCTATATGCAGCAATAAAAAGGCAATTGGGGCGTGATGGCTGGGGTGTGATGGCTGGGCATGACCAGCTTAAATGCTGTGCTGAAGCCATGACATCTAGGTGGGGTGGACCCCAACACTGCTGGAGAGATAATTTTATCTATCTGTACATCCATCTATATATTTATCCCCGCCTATTACTATAGTTATTTGAGGATGCTTATAATATGTTCACAGTACAAAAGAACGAAATAGTCAAGGGAGCTACTGGCTTAAGAAGGCCATGAGAGTGGACAAAAAAAAAAAAAAAAAAAAAAAGACCATGGGAGGAAAGTATGGAAGGAAAAATGAAGTAAACTTATAGACCATCAGAAGCAGATCATAAAACCTGATACTCTTGCACAACTCCAAAGAGTGACTCTGAAATTCCCAAGAGCCAAAACAAGGATGGTTAAAACATAGTTGTAAGAAGTAAACTGTCCATAATAGGAAAAATGTTTTTTTCAAAGAATGCCAATTATAAGTAGAAAACCAGAACAGTTTTTCCTAATGTTAAGGTCCCAAGAGAAATTTTTCCCATGGGTCTTCAGGAAGAAGACATCATACTGCAGAGGAAAACATTCTCAGCAATATCCTCATAATGATATTTGTTGGACTAATAACCTGAGCCTCTGAATGGAATAATAATAATGGAATAATAACACAGCAAAAGAAGGCAAAATGGTCAGTAAATGAAGCATTTTGATGGTGTTTGGAGCAAAAGATAACATTTAGAGTTCCTATGACAGTCTTGAATTTAAGAGGCCATGAGAATAGATTTGAAAATTTGTCTCCTGTATAGATAAATGCATTTATATGTGAGCTAAACTACTTAATATATAATTTCAGAGGAAGGTTACATACAGCTCACATTCTAATAGATTATCCATGGACCATGAGTTAAGAGGTACTGAAAAATGAGGACTCCTTGATCCTCTTGCTGGAAAAATAATGACCATCTAAAATGTTGCTGGATTGAAAGACTTAGTCCCATATTTCCTGCTACTGTTTCATATACTTTTTGCACAGTCTTCTGGGAATTTGTCTACCTAAATTTGACTACCTAAATTTACCTCTGGAAAAAAAAATATGTCTGGGGTTCTCATGAGCTAGACATACTTTTCCCCATTTCTCCCACTAAAAACAACTGGTGAGTTTCCTTGGTGTCCTTTTCGTGTCATACATTTCTGACTTGGAGCTGAAGAAATCAGCAACATAGAAATACCAACGAATACATAAACAAACATACAAAATATACATAAAAAATCTAGACACTGCTCCCCTGCTCTCTTCAGCCAAAGAACAACAAAAAAGAACAATGTAGACAGACAAAAGAACTTTTTAATTTAATTTAATTTAATTTAATTTAATTTAATTAATTTTATTTTATTTTATTTTTTATAAACATATATTTTTATCCCTAGGGGTACAGGTCTGTGAATCGCCAGGTTTACACACTTCACAGCACTCACCATAGCACATACCCACCCCACTCCCCCTACACCCCTCCCCCCATCAATCCTCAGTTTCTTTTGTGAGATTAAGAGTCACTTATGGTTTGTCTCCCTCCCAATCCCATCTTGTTTCATTTACTCTTCTCCTACCCACTTAACCCCCCCATGTTGCATCTCCTCTCCCTCATATCAGGGAGATCATATGATAGTTGTCTTTCTCCAATTGACTTATTTCGCTAAGCATGATACCCTCTAGATCCATCCACGTCATAGCAAATGGCAAGATTTCATTTCTTTTGATGGCTGCATAGTATTCCATTGTGTATATATACCACTTCTTCTTTATCCATTCATCTGTTGATGGACATCTAGGTTCTTTCCATAGTTTGGCTATTGTAGACATTGCCGCTATAAACATTCGGGTGCACGTGCCCCTTCAGATCACTATGTTTGTATCTTTAGGGTAAATACCCAGCAGTGCAATTGCTGGGTCATAGGGTAGTTCTATTTTCAACATTTTGAGGAACCTCCATGCTGTTTTCCAGAGTGGTTGCACCAACTTGCATTCTCACCAACAGTGTAGGAGGGTTCCCCTTTCTCCACATCCTCACCAGCATCTGTCATTTCCTGACTTGTTCATTTTAGCCATTCTGACTGGTGTGAGGTGATATCTCATTGTGGTTTTGATTTGTATTTCCCTGATGCCGAGTGATATGGAGCACTTTTTCATGTGTCTGTTGGCCATCTGGATGTCTTCTTTGCAGAAATGTCTGTTCATGTCTTCTGCCCATTTCTTGATTGGATTATTTGTTCTTTGGGTGTTGAGTTTGCTAAGTTCTTTATAGATTTTGGATACTAGCCCTTTATCTGATATGTCGTTTGCAAATATCTTCTCCCATTCTGTCAGTTGTCTTATGGTTTTGTTAACTGTTTCCTTTGCTGTGCAAAACCTTTTGATCTTGAGAAAATCTCAATAGTTTATTTTTGCCCTTGCTTCCCTTGCCTTTGGTGATGTTCCTAGGAGGATGTTGCTGAGGCTGAGGTCGAAGAGATTGCTGCCTGTGTTCTCCTCAAGGATTTTGATGGATTTCTTTCTCACATTGAGGTCCTTCATCCATTTTGAGTCTATTTTCATGTGTGGTGTAAGGAAATGATCCAATATCATTTTTCTGCATGTGGCTGTCCAATTTTTCCAACACCTTTTATTGAAGAGGCTGTCTTTTTTCCATTGGACATTCTTTCCTGCTTTGTCAAAGATTAGTTGACCATAGAGTTGAGGGTCTATTTCTGGGCTCTCTATTCTGTTCCATTGATCTATGTGTCTGTTTTTGTGCCAGTACCATGCTGTCTTGATGATGACAGCTTTGTAGTAGAGCTTGAAGTCCGGAATTGTGATGCCACCAACTTTGGCTTTCTTTTTCAATATTCCTTTGGCTATTCGAGGTCTTTTCTGGTTCCATATAAATTTTAGGATTATTTGTTCCATTTCTTTCAAAAAAATGGGTGGTACTTTGATAGGAATTGCATTAAATGTGTAGATTGCTTTAGGTAGCATAGACATTTTCACAATATTTATTCTTCCAATCCAGGAGCATGGAACATTTTTCCATTTCTTTGTGTCTTCCTCAATTTCTTTCATGAGTACTTTATAGTTTTCTGTGTATAGATTCTTAGTCTCTTTGGTTAGGTTTATTCCTAGGTATCTTATAGTTTTGGGTGCAATTGTAAATGGGATGGACTCCTTAATTTCTCTTTCTTCTGTCTTGTTGTTGGTGTAGAGAAATGCGACTGATTTCTGTGCATTGATTTTATATCCTGACACATTACTGAATTTCTGTACAAGTTCTAGCAGTTTTGGAGTGGAGTCTTTTGGGTTTTCCACATATAGTATCATATCATCTGCGAAGAGTGATAGTTTGACTTCTTCTTTGCCGATTTGGATGCCTTTAATTTCTTTTTGTTGTCTGATTGCTGAGGCTAGGACTTCTAGTACTATGTTGAATAGCAGTGGTGATAACGGACATCCCTGCCGTGTTCCTGACCTTAGCGGAAAAGCTTTCAGTTTTTCTCCATTGAGAATGATATTTGCGGTGGGTTTTTCATAGATGGCTTTGATAATATTGAGGTATGTGCCCTCTATCCCTACACTTTGAAGAGTTTTGATCAGGAAGGGATGCTGTACTTTGTCAAATGCTTTTTCAGCATCTATGGAGAGTATCATATGGTTCTTGTTCTTTCTTTTATTAATGTGTTGTATCACATTGATTGATTTGCGGATGTTGAACCAACCTTGCAGCCCTGGAATAAATCCCACTTGGTCGTGGTGAATAATCCTTTTAATGTACTGTTGAATCCTATTGGCTAGTATTTTGGTGAGAATTTTTGCATCTGTGTTCATCAAGGATATTGGTCTGTAGTTCTCTTTTTTGATGGGATCCTTGTCTGGTTTTGGGATCAAGGTGATGCTGGCCTCATAAAATGAGTTTGGAAGTTTTCCTTCCATTTCTATTTTTTGGAACAGTTTCAGGAGAATAGGAATTAGTTCTTCTTTAAATGTTTGGTAGAATTCCCCCGGGAAGCCGTCTGGCCCTGGGCTTTTGTTTGTTTGGAGATTTTTGATGACTGTTTCAATCTCCTTACTGGTTATGGGTCTGTTCAGGCTTTCTATTTCTTCCTGGTTCAGTTGTGGTAGTTTATATGTCTCTAGGAATGCATCCATTTCTTCCAGATTGTCAAATTTGTTGGCATAGAG